>NC_081136.1:309763-339763 GCF_958295425.1 Solea solea
TGATACGATGGCAGAGAGAGGGACGATCAGACAGACGGGCGTAAAAACTCCTCTCACATTATAGATGCAGAGAACAGTTCAATATAAAACAATTAGACAGGGAGATGAAAGCATCTTATATTATTAATATGATCGTGAGAAGACGGTGGAGTTTACTGCAGACAGCTGGTGTCTGCACAGCAAATGACATTATGTGATTCTCATGGTTAATCTTTGCTCACAGAGCTGTTAAGTTTAATACACACACACACACACACACACACACACAGTGTGGACATAAAAGAAGAAACTTTGAGCAGTAAAACTGTTTCTTTGTCAGGAAATGTAATCGTGCTCGACTGAAGTAGCATGAGAATAATTATTAAGACACAGGTTTCTCTTTTATCGCTGAAACTTTTCCCCCACTTCACATTTACTGTAATCTTTAACAGGTACAGCCATTAAACCATTAAGCTTAAAGTCACATGAGCTCTAAATCACAGATTTTATCCTTAAATTGACTGAATCACCAGTTTCATCTTTATAATTTCACGCGTTTTGCTCTCGTCTTGTGGTTTTCAATGATTTTCTTGTTTTTAAATCATGACAGTGAAGATGTTTGCTTAGTTATTGAATTCAGTTCAGATCCATGTTTGGATTTAAACCTGAATGCAAACACACACACACACGTTCATACATGGTTGCATATGAATTTATTTCTCCATTTCAAAGTAGAACTCAGATCGTAAAGCTGACCACAAACCACATTCTGTCCTAATCATGTCTTAGAAATCTTTAAAAATCCGTTTCTCACAGTTCCAGATGTACAGAAATGTACTAACTAAAAATTCAGCGTCAGTGTGATTTGTTCATAGATCTGCTTGCACAGACTGAACTGCTCTGTCCTCCTCTCTGTGCGTCTCCATGTGTTTCTTCAGCTTGGCGTTGGACGTAAATGTCTTCATGCAGCGCTCGCAGCGCGGCTTGGGCGTCTTTGGCGTCTTTGGCGCCGCGTGGCTGCGTCGGTGTCGCGCCAGCTCTGACGAGCTCTTGAATCTCAGTCGACAGACGGCGCAGGGATACGGCCGCTCGCCTGTGTGGATCCTCTGGTGCAGCTGGGCCTCGCTGAGCGTGAGGAAGGACTTCTCGCAGTGTCCGCAGGGGAACGGCCGCTCTCCTGTGTGAATGAGGTTGTGTCTGGTCAGCGCGTACGGCTTGGTGAAGCCTTTGCCGCAGTAGGTGCAGGGGTACGGGCGAGCGCCGCTGTGCGACACGATGTGCTCCTGCTGCGTTTTCTTGCTCTTGAAGCGTTTGTCGCACTGAGGGCAGGAGAAAGGTCTGTCGTCCACGTGTGAGCGGTGGTGTTTGGAGAGTTCCCCTCGAGACAGAAAACCTTTGCCACACTGGGAGCAGAGGAACGGTTTGTCGCCCGTGTGCATGCGCTCGTGTCTGGCCAGCACCGACACCAGCGTGAACCTCTTTGGACAGTGGGAGCACTGGAACGGCCGCTCACCGCTGTGGACGCGGAGGTGTTTCATGAGCATGAAGTGGAGGGAGAAGCGTTTGCTGCACTGGTCGCACTGGTAAGGACACTCCCCGGTGTGAGTGGACAGATGTCTCTTCACGTCAGACCTTCGCGTGAAAGTCTTGTCACAATGTGGACACTTGAACTGATGCTTGACCTGGTGCGTCTGCCGGTGCTGTGAGCGCGAGAGCAGGGAGTCGAAGCCCTCGCCGCACTGCTGGCAGATGTAGCGCTTGTTGCTCACGTGGGACTTCCTGTGCTCCAGCAGCTCAGAGGAAGTGGCAAAGCTCTGGCTGCAGATGGAGCAGATGTGAGGCAGCTGGCTCTGGTCAGAGTGAGTCTTCTTGTGGTGCACGGTCAACGCGCGGAGGTTGGCGAAGGCGCTCCGGCACAGCGGGCAGGAGAAGGAAATGGCCACGCCGTGATCTTTGCCCTCGTGCTTGGTCAGGTCCCACGAGTGCTGGAACGTTCGCTCACACCTGGAACAATGGAACGGTCTCTCTCCCGTGTGCGTGAGCTGGTGTCTGCGGACGTCTGACGTGCGGGTGAATGTCTTACTGCACGTCTCGCACGTGAGAGCCTTCCGTCTGCTCTCGCGTGACTGACCGCCGTTCACTCTGCTGCTGCTGTTGCTGCTGCTGCTGCTGCTGTCGTCACACGACTGCACTTTACTCTGCTCTGCGTTTGCTTTTGGGAAAAGTTTAATGGACGTGAATATTTCATCAGTGCTGCGAGGACATGGAGTAAATCCAGCTTGTGAGAGAGTCCTGTACTCCTCTGTGGGGACGCTCTGCATGTGGAAGTGAGGAGGACTGCTTTCATCAGCGCTGTGGAAGAGACACTGAGAACAGGTGAAGATGAAGGAGGTCATTTCATCTGAGTCACCTGCAAACACAAGGAAACAATGACACGGCTTTAAAGTCATCAAGTGTTTGACCTGAGCTGAAAACACACAAACTTACTGTTTAATAAACAGAATAATCAGGGTTAGTTCTGCTCTCTGTCGCCCCCCCGCTCTCTGTCAGTGGTACTGCAGCCTCACAGCAGGAGTCAGCTCTAACTCGTGTTTAAATAAACACTAACTGTGGCTGCGCTGCAGTTTTCAGACATTTGTCCTTTTTCTAACATCTATAATGAGTGAAGAGGTGGTTTTTCATCTTCACGTCAAAAGTCTCACCTTTGTCCCGTCCTTTGATCGCGATCACAGAGGAGGCGACGGATAAGAACGCTTTGCTCCTGGTGAAAAACAAAAGAATAATCATCAATATTTCTCATTTAAAGGCTTCATGATGGAAATGATGTTGCACTGACAAAGACAACAGCTCTGTCAATCAAATAAATACACAAGTGATGATTCTTTATCAATTAAACAAGAGCCATTTTGCAAGTATCTGCTCTCTTTAAAGTAGACTTTGTTAATGTGACACATTTATCTTCTAATGTGATTCTTTTGGTCACGTAATTAAAGATAAACAGGTCAGAATCAAAGAATCACGAGAGTAAAATCCTGATTTGCGTACATTGTTGGTTCCGGTGCGATTTCCTCTGCCAGCGTCTTGAACGCGCGTATCCCCCGACAACTCGACGGCGTCTTCGTGTGGAGACGAGAGGATCTGCGGACGTTAGCCGGACTCGTCCACAGAGGTTCACTGTTGACATCAGTGGAGGGTTCATGGTGATCCTTCACTTCTGTGGCAGAGGAGATGATGCAGCTCTCTGTGTCTCCAGCCTCCAGATTCTCCTTCATTCCTTCAATGGCTTCTGTGTTGTCATGAGTTTTTCCATCATCTGCAGCGTCTACAGAAGCAAACTGGTCACTGCTCTTTCCTGTCAGCACATCTTGACCGAGGCTCTCCTTCCTGAGAGCAAAAGTCTTTGTCAGAGTCTCCAGTGCTTTTTCAACATCCACAGTTTCACTCGTGTCCTCCGCTCTGGAGCTCACACCCTCGTCATCGCCGACAGGATCCGCACTCACAGCCACGATCTCCTCCTCGTAGAAATCTGTGTGAACCTGGAGCTCAGCCGACTCCATCGCTGCTGCGTCCACGTCAGACGCTGCGGCGTCCTCCACCTCGGTGTAGACGGTCACAACGCTGTACCGCTCCACTTCAGCTAAAGTCACGTTAGCGTAGTTATGGATCGACTCCAATCCGATGGAGACGTTTGTCTTCTGTGAGGGAGGGATGGATAAAGCCGACATGATGCAGCTGCCGATGGTGGATGAAGGTCCATCTGCAAAAAGAAACATGTGGGTAGTTACTGTATATTCAGTGGAGGCAAACCAGACACTTCACCTCAGGCCTGGAAACATTCATTCTAACTTCTTATTCCATTTGAAAGCTCTGCTGCCACGTTACAATCACTCTTTTTCTTTTTTCATTGACAAGCATATGAGGCTGGATCATCTCTCTTGATAAGAATCAATGCAAAATATAACTTGATTCTCTATATTCCACAAGTAAATATGTCGGGTGATTCCATGGAAAGTCTTTGTCATGATATCATGTGACTGCAAAGTGTAAAGATTTATTTTAATATAGCGTCATCCAGACATAAAGCAATCTAAAGTGCGTTAAAGAGAAATAAAATAATAGTCATTTACATGAAACACTGAGGATTACATATGTTCACAAAAATCATGTTGTTATTATTATTATTATCATTATTATCAATATTATTGCCTTTGAAAAATCTGTTCCTGGTTCATTTGCAGTGATTGAACGGTTGATCTCACTGTTGATCTCACTGTTGGACTTACGCAGCACTTTCAACAGTCCGGAGCTCTTGTAGTGTTGGAAGGTGGAGTCCAGCTCCTGAGGTGTGAAGTCTGAAGTCTGAACACATTCCTCTAAGACAGAGGGAGCAGAACCGAGCCACGCTGCCGTCTGGAACCACAGCACAGCTGCTCTTCAGTAAACACTTTGCAGAGGTCAAACAAACATCAAACACTCAGACGGACTGGTACCTGTTTAAGGTCCGGTATCGGCAACAGCTTTTCCAGCTTTGAGAGCAACTCCCACAATAAGACATGTAGAGCTGCGTCATACTGAGGCCCATATTCCACTGGGAAAATCTCCTACGAGAGGTGAGGAGGTTACTGTGAGCACAGTGTGCTTAGTTAAGCCCAGAGATGAACTGTTGAAATGTGTCTGACCTGGAAGAAGTATGCTCTCTCCACAGGATCTTTGAGGAGGCTCCGAACAAGTGCTATGAAAGTGTACTCTGTGGTTTTCACCTCTGCATCCCTGCACTGCAACAGATGGACTTTGTTGTTTCATCAAAACAGGTTTGTAATAAATGGCTCCTCTGTCTTTGTTAACAGGCATGTTGAAGTGATGATACATTTATACTGGCATACATACTGCACCTGTAAAGTACTCACGTCTGTGTTTGCAGAGGTTATTGGGAGTCGGTCCAAGTAGCTCTGGATCAGTTGAGAGTCTACAGAACCTCGTGCTGATCCTTTGCAAAGCTCCAGAACCAGCTGTGACATGAACAAATGTCAGTGTGTTTATAAGACAAGAATCACCACATCACCACATCACCATATGAGCAGGTTGTGCCGTACCCTTGCTCTCAGACCCAGAACGAGCTGGGCTCTCTGTCTGTGGTTGATGAGTCCGGGAACTGCCTCCGTCACCATGAACACAAACTCCTGCAGCTTCTCATAACTCGTCACGTCCTTCTGCTTCGCCAGCTGCCACATGGCGGCAGACAGGAGCTGCAGTGGGGGCACCAAGAGGCGAAGAGAGGCAAGAGGGAGGCCTGGCTCTGAAACAGGAACGTGTGATGTTGAACGTGGACTTTAGAGGGCAGCACTGAGCCTTTGACTCAGACACACAACTTGAAGTACAACACTAATGCAATTTAAAGCATTAAAATAAAAATAATAAAAATAATAATAATACATTCAAAATAGTTTTTCTTCACAGAGCAAAAATCTAAAAGGGGGAGAGAATTTGCTAAATGACACACAAGTCGACGCATAAACCAGTGTTTATATTATTTTCTCCCTGGTTCAGTATCTGCTGCTGTGCTTTGGGTCGAGAATAATCAAAATATAAGCACGTTTACAACGTGGATTATCAACAAAGATGACACACACACACACACACACGGTTTATGCACGACTACTTTAAATAGACGGACCCGGCTAACACAAACTCAACGTGCTTTCAAAAGCAGCGGAGGCGAACATTCATTTATCTACCGTTGGTTTTCTCTCTAGACTCAAGATCCTCCATCGGTGTGAGATAAATCTCGTGACGCAAGAACAACAGGCGTAATCTTATGTTGTTTAATTTCGTGGCTAACATGCGCTATTAGCACGCAAGCACCCGTTTCCTGAAGTCTCACCCTGCGTTTCCTATTTTCAAAATAAAAGTATGACAACAGACGGGCGCTATGGGTTGTTTAGCACATGCTGTGGCTTTTTCCTGACTTTTTAAACATTCACATATAACATAATTGTTGGCTAGATTTACACGAGAACTTAAAAAAGTGTTAACGCAAAGTATTTAAGCCACCAGACACACCGCCGGATGTTGTTGTTTTTTCCCCAGACTTCAAATTAAAAGGTAAACTACTGACCACATTTGTATTAATATTCCAAAGTAAGATGAAACAACACACGAACATGAACAAAATCACAAAATTGAGGACAGACTTTCAACAGCGTATTTGTATGAATATAAAACGTGGCTTTAAACGATGTAATGTGACGGAAACAATCATTTTAACCAATTCCCGTCAGTTTTTATTCTCGCGGAACTTGCCGCATGTGACGTCATGACGCGATCACACGTCCCAGTGTCACGTGAAACGTTTCATAGAGCAAACGTCTGTTTTTGTGAAGTTTAGGTTCTTTTTTGTTGTTTTAAATCCACTAAAAACGTCCTCTGGTTAAACAAAGACTATCATTTTATCAACAGGAAGTTTGAAATCCATCATGGACGAAGACGGGCTGCCATTAGTGGGGTCTGGAGTTGATCTTACCAAGGTTTGTTTTGTGTTAGCTAATATCAGTGCTCGAAGAAATGAGGAAAACGGGTCAACACGGAGCTACAAAGCTGTTTACTTGATAATATTAGACTATTTGGATTCAATACAAGCAGCCGATAATGTCACGATAGTTAGCACATTTGAACCCTGACAAACATTGAGCTGTCGACATGACAGTGATGTCGCCCTTCAAGGTTTTCCTATTAAATGTGTCATTTTCAAGTCGGGATCTGGTTTATGCCTGATTCCTGCAGCATCTCAGTCACTGAAAACACACCAGATTAAACATTTTCACAGAAATTATAAACGACATGTATGCAACAGCTTTTACTAAATCATTTTTGGAGAGTGTGAATAACATTAGTAAGTTAGTCTAATAAAGATGGTGTTTGTAATGATGTAGTTTGGCTGCTGCTCCATGTTCAGAGGTCGTGTCTCTTCATGTATATAAGCTTATATATATATATAAGCTTTCATATAAAGTTTAACATCCAGATGTGTAGAAATAAGGGACAATCACTTTCCTCTGTGACTCTTTTTATTAAAAAAGTCACTTATGTTGAACTGTTTAATAGCGGCTACATTATCAGTGCATTGAATTCCTACAGATATGAGTCTTAATTCAGTTTGGACTGAAAATGATTTGAATAAATATGCTAAGATACCAGATGCAGATCCACATGTTTGTTTCCAGTAAGACTTGATTGCTAAATTGTAGTGAATTGTTCCCACCATGCTCTGTGCTGCTCTTCCAGGTTCCTGCCATCCAGCAGAGACGAGTCGTGGCCTACATTAATCAGTTTGTTGTGCACACAGTTCGCTTCTTAAACCGTTTCTCCACCGTTTGTGAAGAGGTTTGTGTTCTTTCCGTTCACATCTGTGTTGTGTGGCTTTCTTGTTCAGGTCACACTGAGCCTGTCGTCTTTTTTCCCACAGAAACTCTCAAACGTGTCTCTTCGCATACAGCAGATTGAAACCACTCTGTGCATTTTGGAAGCCAAGGTGAGTTCTCGAGCCTCCGCCATCACTCCTGCAGTTTATGCTCCGCTTGTGACATCGTTGTGCTCTGAACAGCTGTCGTCTATTCCTGGACTAGAAGACGTCACAATAGATGGAATTCATCAGCAACAAAGTGCACGGGTTAATGGAGCCACCACTGCTGACCACACCCCACGGGCTGCTCCACCAGCGGGGGCGCTACAGTCCCCACAGGTACAAAGACAATCACTTCAACAAAGAAACACAGAAAGTTTCTCTGAGCACAGTTTAGATCTTAGATCTGGCCTTTGAATCCACAACATTCTGGTTCTTCAGAAATTTTAAAGAACTTCTGTAAACGTGAATATTCGATCAGTTACTGGACATTAAATACTAACATGACTCTGTGTAACAAGTAGTGACAACTCTCTGTGTGTGTGTGTGTGTGTGTGTGTGTGTTTCCTTGAAATGTGTCGTAACAGCTTTGTGGTTTGAAAAAAGTCCGTAAGTCAAGATTCTTTGTTCATTTTTCATGATGTGGTGACTATGGGTGAGTGGTAGGTCACGTTGCCTTTCAACTGGAAGGTCAAGTGTTTGTTTCCCGGCTCTGTGAAGTGTGTGAATGCAAATGAAAGATGTGGGGTAGAAATAGCATCGCACACATGTGCTGCATGTGTGAGTGAGTGAGTGAGTGAATGTGTGTGAATGAGTGAGTGAAAATCCGATTTTCTCCTAAAGAAAAAAAGCTTCTTAAATACAGACAATGTGGGTTCTTTTACTGCACGGAGGAAAACAGACTGTAACACTGGTTACATCTAAACCACTTCCACTCAGACAGCAGCAGCAGAACCAGCAGCAGAAGCAGCAGCAGAAGCAGCAGCAGAACCAGCAGCAGAACCAGCACCGGCACACAAAACAGAAGCAGCTGCAGAGAACGTCATGACTGTGGCCAAAGACCCACGTTACGCCCGATATCTGAAGATGGTTCAAGTGGTGAGTGAATCACAAAAACTCAGCTGTGTATTTCTGTGTTAATGTAAGAGAAATGAATGAATGAATGAATGTTTAACTGCGTCACAGGGGGTTCCAGTGATGGCCATTAGGAACAAAATGGTCTTGGAGGCTTTGGATCCCAACTTGCTTGAGTGAGTTTTACTCATATTGATAATTAGAGTGCTTGCTCTGCATTGTTTTGCAAAAAACTGCAAATAATTTCCACACACACACGAATGTGGGAAAGTAAAAAAAAAAAAGGATTTCAACCCAGTCCACTTCAGAGCGTCACAGTGTCGTAGAGACGGGGTTGAAACTTTAAACCACTCACAAGACTCCAGACTTTTCTCATCTCAATCAATCAAACTTTTGTGTTGTACAACCAGCTGCAAGAGTCTGTCTCTCTCTCTCTTTCTTTCTGTCTCTCTCTGTCTCTCTCTCTCTGTCTCTCTCTGTCTGTCTCTCTGTCTCTCTCAGTTTTAAAGTTTCAATTCACCCAAATCAGCAAGAAGGAGCAGACACGATGTAAATGTTGTACTTTGTTCCGAGTTGTCTTTGCTGTGAGGTTTCATTCACTAACTAACGCTCCCGTCGCGGCCGATCACAGAACCCCCGACGCCCCAGTTCCCGATGGAGGAACGAGGAGCGCGGAGGATCAAGATGTCGCCGCCACCAGCTCTGACAGCGAGTCGTCTTTCAGCGACTGACGTCTCTCCTGTGTCGCCCTCGCCCTCGTGTGAACGAGGTGAAGACACCTGGAAGTGTATCCTGTCAAGGATCTGCCACTGATCCGTCAGACCTCCTTGTTTTTGATTGTTCTTTTCAAAAAGAAGGAGTAATCCTCAGAATGTGGCAGTAGCTGCTTTTATTCTCGTAGTTCATCTGTGGTCGTTTATGCTACAATCACAGACTTTCATGTTGTTTTCATCTGCAACAGCAGAACTCAAAAAGACATTGAATTGGTCCCTCGTGGGCTTCTGTAGAACACAATATAATCAGGTGATGGTGCACTTATAAAAGTGAAGTATAATTACTGTAGATCAGCTGCAGTGATTTACAGATCACAACAGTAAAACAATAAAATACTTCAGGAGAAAAGAAGCAGTTTTTTTTCAGTTTGTTTGCACTTGAATGATTCTGAAAAAGCCACATCACGTCTTTATGTTCAAATAAGTCAATTAAACCTTTCATATTTCTTGTGTGTCTCCATATCTGATATTTTCATAGTTAGATTTATGACTTTATTCACATAGTGTGTGTGTGTGTGTGTGTGTGTGTGTGTGTGTGTGTGTGGAAAACACTGTTTACAAAGCAAGAATAGAAAGTGTGATTTTTATTTTCCTGTAATAAAAACTCGTACAGACTTAAAAAAAAGTGCATTGTTAAAGTTCATTGATTGTAACGTTGATATGAATCAGTTCAGCAGCACAGTAAAAAAAAAGCTAAGTAGAAAAGTACAGTCATTTATTTGTAATGTAACGATTACAGTATATGTTAATCCCACTGATGGAGGCACTTTTAGCACCAATCATAGTCTGATTATAAACAAAATAAATGTATACTGTCCTTATTATAATATAAATCTATAAAACTCTTATTTGTTTCTCAGACAAGGTCATGATAAAGAAGTATGAACGTATTTGACAGTAAGATGAAGTCTAGATTTATGTAGTATTTCTCGTACTCTGTAGCCCTTTGTAATGTCTCTATAAGGTTTAGGTTTATATATATATATATATATATATATATATATGGATATTATGTATCTGAGGCAGTGATTCCAGCCTCGTGTGTTTAACAGGAATTACAGAGTAACCTGCACCACAGCAGAATAAAAATGTGAATTTAAGGAGCTTTTCCTCCTTAAAGTGTCGTCACCACAGTACGTTAATGCAAAGAAATAAAACAGGTACAAAAAAATACATTTATAAAAATAAAATACTTGTGTTAAGGAATTGGCAGCATCTGCATAACAATTCCCCGCTGGGTATAAAACGAGCACCTATGTACAGTTTCAGTGGTTTATAATTTAACATTTTCACATCAGCTCTGACCAGCAGGAAACAGGAAAGAGAAACCAGAAGCACAACGTGTCATAAGTTTGCCACGAGTCCACAGTGTCACGCTGCTGTGGCCCAGAGTCAAGAGTGCAAAGGTTGCGAAAGTGATCATCGAGGGAACGCAGTGGGAACGATGAGTCTCAAAATGCAGTGAAACTCATGACACACGGCAAAAGAAGAACCTCGTCATCAGCAGCACCTCCACAAATGCTCCTCGTTATCCCTCAAGCTCCGTTCTTACGTGTAAAGTGAAAAGCTGTGGAGAATAAAAACAGATTATTATAACAAGAGATTATTAGAAACCATTTCAATGAAAGTAAAACTGTATCAGTGGCGATTGTTCTGAGAACGAGGGAAACTCATCAGTCCAATACGTTCTGTGCTGTGTTTACATCTCAATACTCACGAGAACGTCATAAGAACGTAATAAGAACGACCACTTTATCGCAGAAGATGGATCGTCTTACGTGATTTTCGTAACTTTAAAAGCACTTAAAGCTTCAGCTGTTCTCTGTGTGACGACACAGAACCACGAGCTTCCACAGAAGCTCAGCTTCTCTGGGAGTCAAAAAATAACTGAGCCTGAAATGAGCTTCCCCTGTTTCAAAGACAACAACAACAAACACCACTGATATTATACATTATATGAAGTATTATTTTAGTTTACTGGGCCGATGCTCACTTTGAAATCGTCGATGTACGTGAGGAAGAAGAAGACGAAGCTGAAGGCGACGACCCACTCAAACGCGGCACTGGCCAGATGGAAAGGATAATCCTGAGAAAAACATGAAGCACATCCTCAGACTCACCATGACCTGGAACCTCATTCATTTAACTGTTACCAAACGATGTCAAGTTTTTTAAGAAATAAGAGAGCTCACCTTGTCGTCTGTGTGTCGATGCAGCGTCGTCGGTTTCACAAAGAACGCACAAATCACAGCTGAATCATTAACTTAAGGAGAGAAAAACAACATGACTCATGTCACACAGGTTTACCCTCATTTATTGTGTTAATATTTCATATGAATGGAAAGGACTGATAATAAAAAGAATTTTTATGAACACATTTTGGTCTCTAAGGTGCGTTAATGTAACTTTTGTGAAGACTAATGGTTCAATTATAACATGTTAGTTCTTCCATACGCTTTTAACTATTATTATATTATTAGGTATTTGGAAAGTGAAGTAAGGCAGCACTGTATGGATTTTTATTCATACATGCATATTTTTTCTTTGTGGTCATCTGGCGTCTCCTCCAGTAGATGGCGCCCTATGGGACCAATGCCAAGAGCCGGCTCTGCTTTAAAGTGAATGGTTACGATGTAATTATTGATCAATAGTATACCGATAGTATTTCCTGCTGCTGAACCTTTAAAGACGACAGAAAGAAGACGAGAGAACCACAGAGTGTTGAGTGAAAGGATACTGGGGAAAAGAGCCAAAGCAGCGAGGACGGCGATGACCACACGTGCACGGTACACACACGACGAGGATCCAAACGGATAAATGTGATAGGAGAGGACAACCTGGACGATTGTGTATAAAACACCAGAGACAAAGAAGAGCAGAGCTCCCACGTCATGAACTTCCACCACCGCCGTTTCCTGCATTTAAAGAAAAGAAAAGAAGAAGAAACATTATAACCATGTGATTATCATCAGTGAGCACGACCGCGGCGGTGGCGGCGGCGACGACGTGTCAGGACAAACCTGGAAAGTTGCAACAATGCACATGCCCAGGCAGGAGAGCATCCCTAAAACCAGAGCCATTTTATTAAGACATGGAGACGCCACCAGTGTGTCCTCACTCAGCCGCTCCACAAACTTATATCTCACATAGATGGTGGCGATTCCTGCACAAAACAACACATAAAATCAGCATCAACTCTTCATTCCCAGCTGTAATTTCTGCTTTCATTTTCTTCAAGAAAAGGGGAAGCATGAGCGTCTTCTCTGGAAAGTTTGGTTCCTCCCTGTGGAAAACCTGCAGTTGCATAATGGCAGTAGTTTTACAGTAATGGGGAGTTCACTGTGACGCGGGTGAAGTGAAAATGTACCTGCACAGGCAGAGATGAACGTCATCAGACCAAAGATGCAGCTCTCAGGAGGCTGCGCTGCAGTGTCACTGACAAAACACAGCAACACACACACACACACGAGAAATCATCACACACACATGAGAAATCATCACACACACGAGAAATCATCACACACACGAGACATCATCACACACATGAGACATCATCACACACACATGAGAAATCATCACACACGAGACATCATCACACACATGAGAAATCATCACACACATGAGAAATCATCACACACGAGACATCATCACACACATGAGAAATCATCATCACACACATGAGAAATCATCACACACACATGAGAAATCATCACACACACGAGACATCATCACACACATGAGACATCATCACACACACATGAGACATCATCACACACATGAGACATCATCACACACATGAGACATCATCACTAACATGAGACATCATCACACACACATGAGAAATCATCACACAAACATGAGACATCATCACACACATGAGACATCATCACACACATGAGACATCATCACACACCAGACATCATCACACACATGAGACATCATCACACACATGAGACATCATCACACACATGAGAAATCATCACTAACATGAGAAATCATCACACACGATCATCATCACACACACGATCATCATCACACACACGAGACATCATCACACACACATGAGAAATCATCACACACATGAGACATCATCACACAAACATGAGACATCATCACAGACATTATCTTAATAAGTTTGACTTTCTATCATAATTATGAATTTTTAATCTCATAATAGTGATTTACTATCTCATCATAATTTGACAGTTTATCTCATTACAATGATTTTTGATCTCATAATAACGACTTTTTAATCTCATAATTTCACCTTTTTTTTTTATCTCATAACAGTGATTGACTCTGTTATCTCCTATAAACTCATCATTTTGACTTTTTATTTGACTTCTTTCAAATGCACAATGACATTTGTGTGACATTTGTAACAACACGAGTTATTGTGAGCGTGGAGAAGTGAAAGGAAGTCTTCTACGGTAACAGCTGGAGTTTGTGCGCGGATTTACCAGAAAACGAAAGTAAACTTCGACTTTACGCAAAAACTTTTATCTCTTTTCACACTTTGCGTGGAGATGAACCGTGTGTGTGCGCGCGTGTGCGTGTGTGTGTGTGTGTGTAAGTTACCTTATGTATGGAAAGATGACATCGACATCATGTCTGAAAACAGCGACCACGTATGAGATGATGAAAGTGCTGGAGGAGCAGATGACGAGAAACACGGGCAGCAAACACAGACCCTGTTTAAACCACTGCATCTTTACAGACATGAAAACTATGTGTGTGTGTGTGTGTGTGTGAGTGTGTGTGTGTGTGTGTGTTACCGACAGTCACATGGTACTGTCTCTCTCTCTCTGTGTGTGTGTGTGTGTGTGTGTGTGGGAGAACGAAGTCTGCCGCTGACGATAAAGTGAAATAAAACCTCTTCCCTAAAACACGTCCCCGAGGGCTGTGACGGTGGTGACGTCACACACCATAGGTGGTTCATCAAAACTCGACTTTGACTTAAAAGAACGAAATTTCAAGATAATGTTAATGTTCCTGTATGTATGTTCTCCTGTATGAATGTTCTTCTGTATGAATGTTCTTCTGTATGAATGTTCTTCTGTATGAATGTTCTTCTGTATGTATGTTCTCCAATATGAATGTTCTTCTGTATGAATGTTCTCCTGTATGTATGTTCTTCTGTATGTATGTTCTTCTGTATGAATGTTCTCCTGTATGTATGTTCTTCTGTATGAATGTTCTTCTGTATGTATGTTCTCCTGTATGTATGTTCTTCTGTATGAATGTTCTCCTGTATGTTTGTTCTCCTGTATGTATGTTCTTCTGTATGAATGTTCTTCTGTATGTATGTTCTTCTGTATGAATGTTCTCCTGTATGTTTGTTCTCCTGTATGTATGTTCTTCTGTATGAATGTTCTTCTGTATGAATGTTCTTCTGTATGTATGTTCTTCTGTATGAATGTTCTTCTGTATGTATGTTCTTCTGTATGAATGTTCTCCTGTATGTTTGTTGTCCTGTATGTTTGTTGTCCTGTCCAATCGAGACATGTATATTATGTCTCTATGTAAGAGCCAAACACTAAATGCAAATGCTTAGCCTCGAGCTAAAGGCTACATTCTTTAAATATTAAAATACAATGTGTTTGATCTAAATGTTAAAACTGCAAATTCTACATTTGGCAGCCCATAATCATCATATTAAAGCTCCAGTGTGTAACTTTTAGAAGAGGGAAACACCAGTTTTAAAATGATGTCACTCTCAATTCAAAAAAACAGCTGAGGAGAAAATGTTGATAAAACTGTAGATTTAGACATTTAGTAGAAAGTTTCTTTTATGGTTGAATTATTCATGTTTACTTTTAACTAAAAGTACTCATGCTTCAAATTCAAGTTATTTTAAGTTGTTACTTCCTTGTTATGATTGGTTCAAATATTTGAGTGAACGCGTGTCTCCGGTTCACATGAGGTCACCACCAATGTTTGTCCACTAGAGGGAGCTAAACATCCACCTCAGCTTTATCTTTACCCACAGTCCAAGCAGTATGATCAGGAATGACTGTTTTACTCTACTTTGATTTCGTTTACTGAGGAACATGTGACATATTGATGGGCTTGAATAGAAAAAATGAATGAATGAATTATATAATTTGGCATACATCCTAAAATAGGAGCAAAAAATCCAAGTCAAACACCACTTTTACACCATGGGTGTGAATCTTGTGCAGCTTTTGAGGAGTTTTGCCTTATTTATGTGTGCATGTTTAGGTATTTACCACTGGGCAGTTTTTATTCCCTGTATCTCTTTTTTAGCTCTTTTGTTTTTCAGCCCAGTTTGGCTCGACGTTGCATTACATATTTAATATAGATTCATGACTCAGCAAAACCAGAAAAACTGCAGCCTCCCCGTTTTAAAGCTGCAGTCGGCGCAGAATCACTGGAGAGAAACAGTTTCTCCAGCTTAGTAAAAAACTCAGGAGAGATTTTGGCTTTAACGATAAATCCAATAAAAGACGTTATTGTGTTACATCACTTAGATGTAACACAATAACAAATGTTATGTTTCACTCACACACTGTAAAATAATATTTTATTATGAATGAAAATAATAAATAAATAAAACACTCTTGGATGAGATACATTTACAAAGACAAGAAAACTACGTATATTGTGACTACACTTTTAGTTTAGTTTTAGTTTTGTAAAAACACACCTTTTCAGTTCCAGTTAGTTATCGTTGTTTTTATAAAACCGTATTTTTTATTTTTATTTCAGTTAACGCTTTTATTTTTGGTTATTTCGTTCGTTTTCCTTCACTTCAACAACCTTGTTTCAGAGACAACAGTGTGATTATGTCCCCGTGCAGACAGAGACCGTGAAGGCATCACGGGCCCGGCTCCCAGCCGACAGAGGGCGCCAGTGTGCTGAAGACCGCGTCACTGCTGAAAGCGCCAAATGGGAGGTTCTCTATCCTGTTTGCTGCTGACGGCGGTCAGCTGACAGATCCGGGAAGGTGCGTGATGTTTACTTTTCTTTGTCGAGTGCGTGAACTTGCGCTATTTTCCTGAATGAATGCAGCGATATGCGTCTCCTCGGAGAACCATGGCCGTCGTCAACTCGGTGCTGAAGCTCGTGCAGCGGCAGACGTACACCTGTCTGTCCCACCGCTATGGACTCTACCTCTGCTTCGGCGGCATCGTCCTCATGATTGTTTCCGCCTTCCAGTTCGGAGAGGTGAGCTCCGTGTGTCTCCACAGTGTGTCCCCACAGTGTCTCCGTGTGTGTCCACAGTGTCTCCGTGTGTGTCCACAGTGTGTCCCCACAGTATCTCCGTGTGTCTCCACAGTGTGTTGTCGAGCTTCAGTTGACACGTGACATAAATCTGAACGGTAGCCAGCACATTCCGGCATGAACAAGTCCCACATTTATCGCTTTAATCAAAGTTAATTGTGAGAAATAACCTGTTTTGTGAAGGAAGGTTTGTATTTAAGTCACTACACTGTGTGTGTGTGTGTGTGTGTGTGTGTGTGTGAGAGATTTCTTTTGGATGTTCGTTAAATTGAAAATGGGGCTGCAATGACCCATGCCATGCCATGGTTCTCAAACTGTGGTGCCGTGTAACACCAGTGCTAGGCGAGAGTCTTCTGGTGGAAATACTGTTGTAGTGTAAATGCCGGGGTTTGTGATCAGAGGAGGGAGTTTGATGAAACAAATAACTAAAATAACTATAATCACAGTCACATTATCTCTCACATCTTAATCTAACTTGTATCTGAAGTATAAGTGTGAGGAAGATGATGATGATGATGATGAGAGCAAAATGATCTTATGAGTAATAAATAATAATAATAATAATAATAGATTTAAATTGTATTGCACTTTACATTCTAACAACACATCTCAAAGTGCTACAGAGTAAAAACAAGATAATAAAAAAAATAAAAAATGAGAGTCATCACTGTGTTTGAACGTTAAGAAATAAAGGAGTTCAGAGCTCCAGATGTTCTCCGGTGCTATTTTGTATCAGAAGTTTGAGAAGCAGTGGATGAGCGTGTGAACGAGGGCTGCATTCATTCAATCATCACTAAATGAATGGACATCTATTGTCTGTGGTTTCACTTCTGCTTTATTTGCTCCACCGTGAGAGGAAATGTCTTTGGTTTGAACCGTTTCAAGGACCGAAGCGACTCATCCGTTAACTGAGAAAACAGTGGAGACATGAGACGATCATGGGAATCAAAGGGAAATAATTGTTTATACGCTTCATGTTTCACGCTGTTTTATTTGAGTATTTCATCTTTACACAGAAAGAAAAAAAGAATAATTGACCACATATTCTGATTCTGAGTATTTGTTTCTTGCTCAGTCCTTGGTTGTAATGGAGCTGCTCATCATTGTTTTGACGTGTTTTGTGATAAAATGTCCACAAATAAAACATATTCTCTCATGTGAAGAAGAAGATTTTTGGGCCTCAGCGCGGCAGAATGTCGTCATAATGCTGTTTATGAGCATACTTTGATACTTGGATATTGTATTTTCATTGGTTGGTACAGTATGAGAAGAGTACAACAGTATCCTGTTGTTGCACAGGTGGTGGTGGAGTGGAGTCGGGACCAGTATCACGTGCTGTTTGACTCCTACAGAGACAATGTTGGAGGAAAGTCCTTCCAGAGCAGGTGATTCAGCGTTTATGGATAAATGTGACACATTTTGAAATGACTTTGTAATTATCGGCTCAATATCTGCAGAAGCTTTTCTTCACGCCACATAAAAGTGTCCGTATGTGAGTGATCTGAGGGTTTGATTCCTTGTGTTGTTGCAGGCTGTGTCTGCCCATGCCTATCGATGTGGTGTACACGTGGGTGAACGGCACAGACGTGGCTCTGCTGAAGGAGCTGAAGACGGTCAAAGAGCAGCTGGAGGAGGAACAGAGAGCCCTGAGGTAACTGTGGCTGTGTGCTCGCGCTGATGCTGCACGGCTGAAGAAGGGAAGATTGTCAGATTACAGAAGAGCCTTTATCTCGCTAATCTGAATTACAGTCACAATCAGCATTATCATCGCCAAAGGGTCAAAGGTTGGAGAAATTCTGAGGAGAAACACAGCATTAGAACTAAAAAGAGTAATGTATATAAATATATATATATTTCAAATTTAATTGGGCTGAAAATGAAAATTCAGTTTAAGTTTGCACATTGCAAAGTTTTTCTATTTTTAAGTAGAAAAGCTTTTCTTTGGCTCTAATGTGGTGATTCTTCATCAGCTCAAGCTTCACAAAAAAAGGAGGAAGATGATGGATTTAGATTTGTGATCTTTCCGTCACTGTGTTTACATCGTGACCGAGGGGTCGCACATAAACAAACACTGGCCACAAAGATGGAGACAAAAGCATCAAAGTGGTGCTGAGAGTGTTGAATTCTCCGCTTTGTTGCACACAGGGAACGACTGGGCAGAAACGCCAGTGACACCACGGACGTGCCAAAGGACAGGTGAGTGGGAAGGAGACGAGAAAAGAATCTACAGAGGATAATTGTTAGTGCATGTGACGTAAAGAAGCCGTTGATGGAAACTTTAAAGAGGTTTCCTGTTTGCGTTTACACCTCCACACACAGAGGGGCAACATTTCCTGTTGACTCATCTCCTGCCTGATGTGTAAGTAATGTGAAGTGTTTGTTTTCAGTGTGAAGCCAGAATGTCTGCTGTCCCACTGCGTGGTCGCGCCCCTGCTGGTGCTGGACCCGGCGCTGCCCGCCAACGTCACCCTCAAAGAGCTGCCGTCGCTCTTCCCGTCCTTCTCTGCTGCCAAAGAGCTGCTGCTGCTCACCAAACCCACCCACCCGTCCACCGCCGCCTCGGTGCTCGTCTTCCATTTGCAGGCGGATGGTAATAATAATAATAAAAAGAATCCATCTCACTGCTCACTTCCTGATTCTGATTCACAATCTCCATTTCTGTGATTCTTCCAGCTGATAAAGCTTATACAGATGTGTCAAAAGAAGAGCACCACTTCTCTGTGTCCAGATGTTACCTGGTGAGTTCATCACTCATCGTATCCATGACGACGGAATCGCGCGGCACGTCTGAAGCTGATTGTGTCTTGATTGTGTGTTTTTTCTTTGCAGACGACAGATAAAGAAGCTCCAGGTCTGATCCGCCTCCAGGCTCTGGCTTATCTGAGCGGCTTCCCCGCGTCCGTCAAAGAGACAGAGCAGCTGAGAGTCAAACTCCCCGCGGTCATCACCAACAAGATCAAACAGGTAACAATGGAACTGCCTGGAGACACGTGTCCTTAGTCTGTGTGTAACGGAGACACGTGTCCTTAGTCTGTGTGTAACGGAGACACGTGTCCTTAGTCTGTGTGTAACGGAGACACGTGTCCTTAGTCTGTGTGTAACGGAGACACGTGTCCTTAGTCTGTGTGTAACGGAGACACGTGTCCTTAGTTTGTGTGTAACGGAGACACGTGTTTGATAAATGAATTCCAACTCTTTACATAAAACATAAATCTTCATGAAAAGGCTGGAAAGGAAATCTGCAAATGTATTTAAAAAAAAGAAAAGTGTGGGTCGTGACCTCAGTCTCTGGAAATAATCTAAAATGCCAGTGGAATGCTTTTATTTTGAAAAGTCTCAGTTCTTCGTGGTTATTCCACCTACAGTATTATAGTTTATATTGTTTATGTATATATTTGTATATAATAATACTAATAATGGAGGGTTTCTCCAGGTCCAGAAGACGATGGAAACATTAAAAAAGAATCCAGGACGTCATAATCAGGACGACAGATTATGGGGTTGTTTCTGCAGAGGTTTTCTCACGTGAACTTCACTCATTTGGTCAGCAGATGTCACTGTTGCAGTGTCCTAAAACAAATCTATAACATAAGATAGTTCTTTATTTGTCACAGTGGGGAAATTGACATCATTACAGCAGCAAAGACAGTAAAGATAATAAATAATAAACATGCATTACCAAATAAGTACAATATATAAAGATATTAACACCAAGTTAAAATAGAATGTACATTATTTATATATATATATATATATATATATATATATATATACGTGTGTGTGTATATATGTATATGTATATATGTATATTATGTACATTATATACATATATGTATATAGTACATATAAACATATATGTATATAATATACATATAAACATATATGTATATAATGTACATTATATATGTATATAATGTACGATATATATAAGTGTAAATGAAAGTATGTGTATATATTTACACTTATATATAATGTACATTATATACATCTATAAGTGTTATTGCATGATGTGTTGTGCGTGACATTTGTATTTCAAAGCGTTGTGTTGTGTTGTGGATAAAGAGCCTTTGTTTAGCTGTGTTGCCGCTCCGCTCCGCTGTATCTAATAATTTAGTCTGACCAGAACGCTGGCGTGTATTTTGAGAGGGAAGAATGTGACTAATGAGAGCGGATTACTGTGAAATAATCCAGGACAACAGAACTGTGAAAGGCCGAGTGTCACCGCGAGTCAGCTGTTCCGTCCTGACATGATTCACGTCATCATCACGCGGCTGATGAGGATTAATGATCAATTAGTGGAAAAATACAATCAGTGTCAACAGTCTCTTTATGAACTGTTGTCTGTGTAGTAGTTTTAATAATAGTCATGGTTCCATTTATGTCTACATTTCTATGAGAACACTTCACTGAATAAACAAGACAAAGTAAAGTCAGGTGATTTATAAAAGGATAATAACAGTGAGGTAAAAACAGTCGAGGAGCAAATACAACAACAAATATGGACGTGAAGACAAAGCATGCATCAAAAACAACAACAAATATTGAACACAAGTAAGAACGGCAATAAAAAGTAGGAAAATGTATTTTAACATTCTACAGAATAACCTCAAGTTCACTTACTCATTTATTTGAAAGCTGTTAATCTGAAATGATAATCTTAATAATCTCTGTTTTAGGTTTCACACAGTAAACACGTATAACTCTAATCTAAACTGAACATACACAGAATATTCCACATTTCATATCATGTTTGATTCAGTGACGCATTTATGCACAATGAGACCTAGTCACTTTATTAGGTACACGCCTAATAATAAACGTGCTGTGGTCTCTGCTGCTGTAAAAGATCTGACCTCCTGCTTAATGTCAACCATTGTTGCCTTTTGTATCAGGTCAAACCAGTCTGACCTTTGACCTCTGACCTTAATCCTGTCGGGCATCAATAACCATGCTGCGTTGAGTTTGTTAAGAGTCACTGTTTTGTCCTGGTTCCTCGCTCAGTTGGTGTGAACAGACGTACCTAATGAACTGGCTGATAACTGGAGGTTCCTCAGGCTGATGAACGATCAATCGTTTGTGTTTGTTTGTTTTTAATGTGTCAGACAGTGAAGGAGCAGAGAGAAGTGAACCCGGGTCACTGCTGTCGCTCCTTAACCCCAAAGCTTTGGGCTCTCGATGTTCCAGTGAAGTCGTGGAAAATAGAACCTGCGGTGGAGCTCACACATAAACACGACTCAGACCCTCCAGTCTGTAGCTGTGTGAGTGATGACGTGTAGGTTAAATGCTGTTAACCTACACGTCATCAACCTCCTCCTCATCGTCGTCGTCTTCATACACAGTTGTCCCATATGTGGGCGTGGCAGGTCATGTGATAATAACCAGCGTTATTCTGCCTGTAACCTTAGCTGCGGCGCTGCGGGGGTTAACTTAAGAGCAACTGGCGCCAACAGGTGAAAGGTCAGCCGGGATTTTACTGACCTTCCCTGCACTCACAGACACTGCCCTCTCACCTTCTTATTCATTCATTCATTCATTCATTCATTCATTCATTCACTCACTCACACACACACACCTGTCTGGAGGCCGGAGATGATGTTTTTTTGCGTGGAAACAGTGGAAATGTTGCTGCAGGACTGAAATAGAGGGAGTGAAGTGGGAGCAGAGAGATGACACGGGGGGGACATGTGGAGTCACTCAGGGTTCAGAATGTAGAATGGAAAGTGTGTGTGTGTGTGTGTGTGTGTGTGTGTGTGTGTGTTTGGCGTGTGTGGGATTCTAGCGACAGAGGCTGCCACACAATGCACAGTTTGGGTTTCAAGGTATTGGTGTTGCCGGGCTGCTTCTGTGAAAGAGGGGTGACGTGCATAGTGTGGAGGTTGGGAGAGGGGGAGAGGGGGAGAGAGGGGGAGAGGGGGAGAGGGGGAGGTTGTGCTGTAGTATTTATAGCTGGTGTCAGAGTGCCGCGTCCCCGCTGATGAAAGCTGAACCCCCATCATCTGCGTTTCAAAACTTTGTTTGTTGATTATTTTGCAGCTGTTAACACCGTGGACAACAAAGACTCATTTCCTCTGCAGATCAAAGTGTTATCTTTATCTCATCATGTCTTTAAAAGGTGCTTCTACACTGAGGGGAAAACTCACAGACGTGGTGTCGTTATGATGATGATGTTCACGAGCTTTTATCACCAGTGTCGTGTACGCGTGTGTTTACCTCACTCGTCTTATTTCTATGTGCTTTCTTTTGTCCTCCATACATCATCTGTTTGTGTCACGTGGGAGGAAAAGATGAACTAAACAGCAAATGCAAACAAAGCATTATAAACAAATGGAGTGAGCACACACACACATTAATGTAACATAACATTAATGTTACATAAAGAAAGAGTCGTCACAGCCGTGGAGCGTCGTCGGTGCCTCACAGCTGCTCCTGTTTCCTCTCCTGTCCAAAAACATGTTTTTCATTTGTTTTTCTTTATTTTCACTTTTGTTTTGCATCATAAATACATTTATAAATATCATGAAGGAATATTGTGATGTCATCTTAAACTCTGCTGAACAGTTGTTTGATTCTTGGTTTGTAGGAGACCGAGATGAATTAGCCTCTGTCCTCGCTGTTCTTATGTGTTTGTGTTGCTTTGTGGTTTCTTTACGTCGTCTCATTCTGCCGTCCTCAGCCGTCCTCTTTCGTCTCAGCCGTCCTCTTACGTCTCAGTCGTCCTCTTTCGTCTCAGTCGTCCTCTTATGTCCTCTTACGTCTCAGCCGTCCTCTTACGTCTCAGGCGTCCTCTTACGTCTCAGGCGTCCTCTTACGTCTCAGCCGTCCTCTTACGTCTCAGTCGTCCTGTTACGTCTCAGGCGTTCTTACGTCTCAGTCGTCCTCTTACGTCTCAGTCGTTCTCTTATGTCTCAGGTGTCCTCTTACGTCTCAGTCGTCCTCTTACGTCTCAGTCTTCCTCTTACGTCTCAGTCGTCCTCTTACGTCTCAGTCGTGCTCTTACGTCTCAGTCATCCTCTTACGTCTCAGGCGTCCTCTTACGTCTCAGGCGTCCTCTTACGTCTCAGTCGTCCTGTTACGTCTCAGGCGTTCTTACGTCTCAGCCGTCCTCTTACGTCTCAGCCGTCCTCTTTCGTCTCAGGCGTCCTCTTACGTCTCAGGCGTCCTCTTACGTCTCAGCCGTCCTCTTACGTCTCAGGCGTCCTCTTTCGTCTCAGTCGTCCTCTTACGTCTCAGCCGTCCTCTTTCGTCTCAGCCGTCCTCTTACGTCTCAGTCGTCCTCTTTCGTCTCAGTCGTCCTCTTATGTCCTCTTACGTCTCAGCCGTCCTCTTACGTCTCAGGCGTCCTCTTACGTCTCAGCCGTCCTCTTACGTCTCAGTCGTCCTGTTACGTCTCAGGCGTTCTTACGTCTCAGTCGTCCTCTTACGTCTCAGTCGTTCTCTTATGTCTCAGGTGTCCTCTTACGTCTCAGTCGTCCTCTTACGTCTCAGTCTTCCTCTTACGTCTCAGTCGTCCTCTTACGTCTCAGTCGTGCTCTTACGTCTCAGTCATCCTCTTACGTCTCAGGCGTCCTCTTACGTCTCAGGCGTCCTCTTACGTCTCAGTCGTCCTGTTACGTCTCAGCCGTCCTCTTACGTCTCAGTCTTCCTCTTACGTCTCAGTCGTCCTCTTACGTCTCAGTCGTTCTCTTACGTCTCAGTCGTTCTCTTATGTCTCAGGTGTCCTCTTACGTCTCAGGCGTCCTCTTTCGTCTCAGTCGTCCTCTTACGTCTCAGGCGTCCTCTTACGTCTCAGGCGTCCTCTTACGTCTCAGTCCAGCTGTTTTGAAAGGATCTCTCATCGTTGACCCCAGCAGCAAAGTTTCTTCTCTTACTAATCACACAGTGTTGTAGTGAAGTGTAGTGACAGCAGAATCCTCATGGGACTGATTAACAGAGGAGTGAGGAGCAGCTGTATCTGTCTGCTCCTGTAACTGCGTCTCTCTCTGGGTTCTAAATGCAGCTCAGTCTTTGTTAAACATGTGCTTTGTTACTTTGACTCAAACAAAAGCAAACTAAACACTTTTCATATTCATTAATATTCATTTTTGTAGGTTTTTGTCAGCTGATTTTCTTCTGTTTGACAGGGTTATAATGAGCTGTTTTACAGTGTGTGTGTGTGTGTGTGTGTGTATATAAATAAATAAACAGAAGTAAATATAAAATACTGTTCAAATATACAAAAATATCAGTTCATTCTAGTGTGGACGTTAAACTTTTGTTAAACATCGTTAAAGAGTCGTCACTGATGAAAAATCAGCAGGTTTAGGGTAAGTTTTAGTAAAGGTTTAGGTAAGGGTTAGTAAAGGTTTAGGTAAGGGTTAGTAAAGGTTTAGGTAAGGGTTAGTAAAGGTTTAGGGTTAGTTTAGACAGAGGTCAGCGTTCTTCTCCTCACTGGACCTCACGGTTGTTTATCCTCGGCTAAAAACCACAGACCGTCTGAACACGAGCTCGTGTCACGCACGCTTGACTTCAGCGTTCAGGACAATGGAGGGAGACGAGGTCGGGATTATTCTGGGATGTTAAAGAGTTTGATGGATGAGAGAAGGAGGAGAGGCGGAGTCGGCCACACACACACACACACACACACACACACACACACAGGTTTGTGCAGCTCTCCTTTTAATGACTTCCATTCATTTGCACGGCCTAAACAAAGAGGTGTCCTTAAACTTGACCTAAACTTAAACCAGTTCCTCAGAAATGAGCTTATGCTTCATTAGAACCAGGTTCTAATCCCCATGAGGACAAGTGGTCCTGACGAGGTCAGGGATCATGCCAGTAAAGGTCCTAAAGAGGCAACAAATACCAAGTGCACATGCTCGCGTGGAGTCCTCCGATGCTTCACATACGAGTGACCCTGAGGTCACTCGTATGTGAAGACGATGACATCACACACCAGTGATGACATCACAAACTGCCACGGCGACACACGACATCATTCACAGAACATTTAATAGAAAAGACAAACGTCTCATGTTGTCATCGCTCGGCTCAGCTGTCACCAAACATCGTTGTTGTCCTAATTCTCTCATATTTATACACGTAAAAAAGTGTCAACCTCAAGGTGGCGCTAGAGGAAAAGTCATTACTGTATAAGACTTTGTACCAAGTGTTCATATTGAGTTGCATTGTGGGAAGTGTAGGCTGAAACTTTGCCGTTTCTGTGTCCCACAGTTTGAGTTGTACTCTGAGGCGAGCATCGCTCTGCTGCACCTGAACAGCCCGCAGGACTTCTCTGAGCTGACGCAGCAGGCCAAGAAGAACCTGACGCTGGACGGCAAAGAGTTGACCATCAGCCCCGCCTACTTGTTCTGGGACCTCACGGCCATCTCTCAGGTACGACTGGAAAAAACACGTCCACGTCGGTCGGCACTATACTCGACAATGTTATTCATCTTTCTTGGTGTCTTCAGTCCAAACAGGACGAAGACGTTTCCGCCAGCAGATTCGAGGACAACGAGGAGCTGCGCTATTCCATGCGCTCGGTGGAGAAACACGCCCCCTGGGTGCGGCACATCTTCATCATCACTAACGGACAGATTCCCTCCTGGCTCAACCTGGACAACCCCAGAATCACTGTGGTCTCACATCAGGTCCTCTTTCATGGATTTCTTTCATATTTGAACAGTTTCCAGTGATGATGTTTGCTTTGTTATATTATATTGTTCATATTCCACTGAAGTCAATGATGAGGAAATGATTGATTCCATTTGATTTCCAGGATATCTTCCTGAACCACAGCCACCTGCCCACCTTCAGCTCTCCGGCGATAGAGACCCACATCCACCGCATCCCAGGTCTCTCACAGAAGTTCATCTACCTCAATGACGACGTGATGTTCGGCAAAGACGTCTGGCCCGACGACTTCTACAGCCACTCCAAGGGGCAGAAGGTGTGGATTCTGTTTAATTCTTATGGATTAGCAGGGGGAAGGATCTGAAACACTGATCGCTTTAGTTTCAGGATGATTAATCCCGACTTTAGAATCTGATTTTTGACTCTTCAGTTTGGAATGAATGAATTAGAAAGAAAAATATGTGTGGGTCGACCTTTAGAGGGCAGTAGTGTTCAGAGAAAGTGAATTGTCTGAATGTGATACTGAAGTGGATCTGATGTGGATCTAAAGTGAATCTGATGTGGATCTGATGTGAATCTGATGTGAATCTAAAGTGAATCTGAAGTGGATCTGAAGTGGATCTGAAGTGAATCTGAAGTGAATCTGAAGTGAATCTGAAGTGAATCTGAAGTGAATCTGAAGTGAATCTGAAGTGAATCTGAAGTGAATCTAATGTGGATCTGATGTGAATCTGATGTGAATCTGAAGTGGATCTGATGTGAATCTGAAGTGAATCCGATGTGGATCTGATGTGAATCCAATGTGAATCTGAAGTGGATCTGATGTGGATCTGGTCCTCTCTGCAGGTTTATCTCACCTGGCCTGTTCCCAACTGTGCTGAAGGTTGCCCCGGATCCTGGATCAAAGACGGGTACTGTGACAAAACCTGCAACAACTCTGCGTGTGACTGGGACGGAGGCGACTGCTCGGGTGAAGAGAACACGTCCGACACTGTTATTTATTTTATATTTATAATAATTCATTATTATTATTAATAAGGTGTTGTTGCACCTGTGTCCTGCAGGTGTCGCCGGGAACAGTCGGTTCGGGGTGGGGCTCGGTAATGGCAGAGCCGGTGAAGCTGGTGGACAGGTGTGGCAGTTTCCAGGTGGTGTCGGAGGTCTGGGTGGGACGTCCTACTGCAACCAGGGCTGTGCCAACTCGTGGCTGGCGGACAAGTTCTGTGACCAGGCGTGCAACGTCCTGTCCTGTGGCTTTGATGTGGGCGACTGTGGCCAAGGTACGTTTCCTCTACAGAGTCTTTGGTACGTGAGAGTGAAAGAGTCTGATGCTTATCTCTGACCGTGACGTCTGTAGAGCACTTTGAGGAGCTGCACCATGTGACCCTGCTGACGGACCAGAGTCTGTACGTCCTCCCCGTGGGCGAGATAAAGCCGTATTTCAGCTTTGAGAGACTTGCTCGCCGAGTCTCTGAGGCCCACGTCAGCGACAGCGCGGTGGTCCGCCACACCTCCGTCGCCAACAAGTGGAAGACCCTTCATCTGCTGCTGTACCCGGGTCACAACGCCACCCAGGTCCACTACAACCTCACTCTCCAGAGAGAAGACGACACTGAGTTCACGATGACCTTCAGCGTCGCTGTGGACACGCGCGAGGTTCCCAAGGCCAACGTGACCAAGGCGCTGAGTGAAGACGCCAACAGAGAGCTGAAGCCGACGCCCACTCCAGAGCCGGTTTTTGCTTTTTCAGACATTCCCGAAGACAAACGTGGTCCCAAGATCAAGAAGACGCCACACGATGACGCTCAGGTCTTCATCGAGGTTCCTGCGGTCCACGTGACCCTGTTACCAGCTGTTGTGAGGAACGAGCTGCAGAAGCTGGAGCAGAAGCTTCTGACCGGTGACATCACTGAGAAGGGTTATAACCTCACGATGGCTGAACTCCTCAGACCTTACCACACACTGGCTCAGATGCAGCAGGGCATTGAAGCCAAAGATAAACCCCAGAAAGATTTGGAGGAAGAGCAGGAACCTGGAGAACCTGTTCAGAAAAACCAAGACTCAGACGTCACGCCGCTAATCCCAGTCCAGATTAACGATAAACATAAGAGAGACTTTGCCTCAGCTACACTTCCTGCTGCCATTGAACGACCTATGACTTCCAAACTGCTGAACAGCCTCTCTAAAGTCAGAGGTGCTGAGAGTCAGGAGGAGGGCGATGTTGTCGTTGGGAGGAGACTCCAACACTTCACCTCCTCTGACCGAGGCTTCCTGCCGTGGGAGAGGAGGAAGTTCTTTCACAAACTACTTGAGGTGAGTTTTACCTGCACGTCTCTGTGGAGTCTGTCATGTTGTTTATGCCGACTGTATTATTGTATGTATGTGTGTATATATACGTGTGTGTGTATATATACAGTATATACAGTATATACATACACATATGTATTATTGATGTGGTAGGGTTGGTGTTTGCTTTGCTGTCATGTTGTTTTTATGTGGACTGCAGGAGGAAGAGCGTCTGCAGAAAGAGCTGATGTATGAGAGCGACGGCGCCGCCACTGGCCGGAAGCTGCAGGACACGTTTGCCGACTCGCTCCGCTACGTGAACAAGCTGCTCAACGGCCAGTTTGGCTTCACTTCACGCAAAGTCCCCGCCCACATGCCTCACATGATCGACCGGCTGATCATGCAGGAGCTGCAGGACACGTGAGGCTCGTCTCGTCTCCTCAGGACTCTGGACACGTGTGATGTTTCCTTGAAGGGTGAAGGTGAATTCTTGTGTTTCTTTCAGGTTCCCAGATGAGTTCGATAAGACGTCAGCTCACCGCGTCCGTCACTCGGAGGACATGCAGTTCGCCTTTTCTTACTTTTACTTCCTGATGAGCGCTCAGCAGCAGCTCAACGTCTCTGAAGTGTTTGACGAGATCGACACGGATCATTCGGGCATTTTGTCCGACCGAGAGATTCGAACGCTCGCCACCAGGATCCACGAGCTCCCGCTGAGCCTCCAGGTCGGTCCTCACTGTAAGAAAAGACTCGTTAGATGTTGAAGTGAAGCATCGTTGTGGTTTTTTAAAGTTTCCTCGTGGGATTGTTGTAGGATCTGACGGGTCTGGAGCAGATGTTGATAAACTGCTCCAAGACTCTCCCGACAAACCTGACCCAGCTGCACCTGGTGAACCCCACGCAGGAGACCTACTATGACCCCAGCATGGTGAGTCCTCTGAGTCTGTCATGAAAGAGTCATGACTTTAGACTTGAGCTGCTGCGTGAGCTGAATGAAGTGTTTCCATGTGCAGCCTCCTGTCACTAAAGGCCTCATCCTTCACTGCAAAACCATCACTGATCGCATCCAGAAAGCCTTCAAAGACCAGAATAAATACAGGTGAGTGTTTGAGTGTTTGAGTATGAACACCAACGTCCTCGTGTTGCACGTTAACGCTGCAGACGTTTCCTCTCTTACAGGTTTGAGATCATGGGAGAGGAGGAGATCGCGTTCAAGATGGTGCGCACCAACGTGTCTCACGTGGTCGGACAGTTGGACGACATCAGGAAGAATCCCCGGTCTGTCCTGCGTCTGTCCTGCGTCTGTCCTGCGTCTGTCCTCTGTCTTCTAACTTGAACTCTAACGTCACGTTTGTGTCCGACAGGAAGTTCATCTGTCTGAACGATAACATTGACCACAGCCACAAAGACGCAGTCACGGTCAAAGCCGTGCTCAGAGACTTCTACGAGTCCATGTTTCCACTGCCGTCCCAGTTTGAGCTGCCCAGAGAATATCGCAACAGGTTCCTGCACATGAAGGAGCTCCAGGAGTGGTACGTGCTTCACACAACTGTCCTGAGCAGCTCTGTGTTCTCACCTGCAGCTGACCTCAGTGTGTGTGTGTGTGTGTGTGGAAGCAGAGAAACACTCTGT
>NC_081136.1:344763-514461 GCF_958295425.1 Solea solea
AAATATCATTTCAATTTAAAGTATTTGCCCAAGCTTTTGGTTTCTAACTTTTAAAGTTTTTAATCTGTTTTTGACATGCACTAATTCAAATGTATGGAAGGGAGACTCTAATAGCTTAATATGACACATTGGTACATTTCTGTTAATATCCTTTCTTTGTTTTGGTTTTCTTGTACCGTGTGGTGAGAGAGAGGCAGTTTTACTGTGAAGTGGTCACTTTGTCAAGGCTGCAGTGGCTCAGGTCGTCCTCGTCTGCTTCCAGGAGCGGGGAGAGGTCCGCGCCTCCCCCCGCCTTCTCCCGCCGGGCAAGCTGTCAGTCGCTGTGGGCGTGGCTTGTCTGCGGCGTGATGCTGAAGACCTGGATGCGCAGGTGCGAGGCGATCTGGAGGCACACACCCGTACAGTAGCGAGTTAGATCCACGATAGAGAGAACCTGAGGAGACGCAGGTGAGAAGAGAAAAAAGGGTCTGATGGAGCTGTTAGACTGTACAGCCATCAATACTCACATTAAACCACATTTTTAACAAATATTCTTCATTCATTTTTCACTTTAGTTCATGTAAGTGTGGAAATCCTTTACAGCACGTTAATATGATAATTCATTTCTTATCTTTTTATACTTTATAGTGTTGATGATGCACACTTACTATTTATTACCATGACTTTTTGACCAATCTCATTTGATCTTAAATGTCATGAAATAATAATTGTATGTCATCAGAAGTTGAGGAAACGTGTTAAATTGAGGTCAAACCTTAAATCATTCCTAAAATGAAGTCATTAAATACACTTTTTAATGACTTGGTCGACACCTGGTACAAACTGTGCAACGCTTTCATTCAACAGCCATGTTTGTGTGATTTAAGTGGGAATTTGAGAATCTTTAATTATCTATCATTTATTTACTGTTATTGTTGTTACCTTTGTGACGCAGCTGCAGTCAAACAGACATTGTGTCGTCACATTTATCTCAGAGAAAGTTTCACTGAACCTTGAACCACAGGTGCAGAGCCTCTGATTAGATGAAATATGAATCCTCCACGTTTACCTGTCGTACAGGTTTGTGCTGCAGCTGGAATCCAAATGTGGAGAGAGTTGTTTTTCTGTCTAATGACTCAGCAACAGTTGCAGCAGTGAAGTTGTCGTTGTTTGATTTTACAAACAACAACAACACTGTTAATAAAAACACTTATTTATGAAACAAATAAGTGTTTTATTTGTTTCATAAATTCATTTTCTAAAGAACAAATTCAAACCTTCTTGTCCCCGCCCATCCCCGCTCTGCCGCTGTATGCACACACACAGGCTCCCACAGTGCGGCTTCATTTCCAGATGAAACTCACCAGAGCGACCCAGAGGACGACGTACTCGTTCACAAAGCTGTTGAAGTACTGGTTGAGGAAGAGGAGGCCGGGGCCGATGAACGCCGTGTCGGGCAGGTGCAGCTCACTTTTGGTCATGTGTGCGACCTGCAACAGAGACGCACACGTGACCACAGACGACATCGCTGCATGTCACACAAACACAGAGCGAGTGGAACCACAAACTCACCACCAGCTTGTTTGAAATCTTGGCGATGACCATGCCGAAGGTGAGCAGGTACAGACACGGGTGACCCTCAAACAGCTGACTCGACGACTTCTTAAAAATGATGAAGGCCAAGGTGAGGATGAGGCCGATGTGCAGACCGGGACTCAGCACGCTGGTGTCCTACACGGCGGGAAGGTTCATGATCCGTCAACACAGTCACACACAGTCACACACACACACACTGACATGAACGTGTGAATGTGCGTTCACTCACAGCCACAGTGGAGCCATTTTTGCCAACACCTCCGTTCAGAATGACGTAGAAGTAGTTGTAGCAGGAGTAGAGTGCGCCGCCGATGATGCCCACGATGGGGAAGACGTACATCTTCAGGCCGAGGACGGGCAACTACGGAAACACGGCAGGTCAAATGAGTGTGACGGGAAATCTGCGGAGAGAACTCACAAAGGTGCTGAATGAAAGCTGCTGGCATGCTGAGCATGATGGGAAGGCAAAGCAAACAAACAAAGAAAGAAAAGAAAGAAAGAAAAGAAAAGAAAGAAAAGATGCAGGTGACATCATCAGCTTTTTGAGCCAGATCATGTCCAGTTGATGACCTGTGGCCACGGCTTTAGCTACCATATTTACCTTCTCACTTCTGTCATGTGATGTTAAGTCAAGCCTCCAAAGGCAGCACAGAGTGAAAGTCAAACACAAATTCTACTTTAAAGTGTAGAAGGACGACGACGACTGGAAACTAGGAAACGATGCACTTGAGATTAGTAAACGTGTCAAAAGTGAAGGAGAAGAATCTCCAGGTGAAATGACAGTGTGTGTGTGTGTGTGGGTGTGTGTGTGTGAGTGTGAGAGAGTGAGAGTGCGCGTGTGTGAGTGTGAGAGAGTGAGAGTGCGCGTGTGTACGGTGTGTGCACAAAATATTCTCTGCTCGGTCACCATGGTGTGCCAAAGGCTCAGCCCACCGAACGCCGACATCAGGTACATGATCATGATGGCGAACTGCACTTCTGTGACGTCCACCCTGTGACACAGACAGAGGACAGACAGAGGACAGACAGAGGACAGACAGAGGACAGATGAGCGTCAGCTGGAGCCACCGCAGAAAAGCTCAGTGAACGCCACACCACGAGCCACTTACAGGCCGAAGCGGAGGGTGCCGGACACGTAGGTCTGCCAGTGGGCGCAGAAGAACATGAACATCCCGATGAACCCACAGAAGAACGTCCAGTCTGGGAATCTTCCAATTCCACATGAGATGCAAGTTCCAATGGCAACAAACACTGCAAACAAACAGCAAACAGTCAGTCTGTGTTACAACGATGTCCCGAGATGAAATGTCACGACATTGACGGACAAGCACCTGTGGAGACGGCGTCGCAGCCGTGGTCAAAGAGCTCCCCGAGAGCTGAGCTGCTGTTTGTCCTGCGAGCCTGTTTCCCATCGATGGCGTCCAGAGACTGATAGATGAACAGGCCCAGAGCGCTCAGACAGAAGGCCCACGCTGGAGCCTGAGAGGCAACAACACGCTCTGTTACTCAACATTCATCCATTCATCCATTCATCCATTCATCGTCCACCACTGTATCCTTCACATGAGGGTCAAAGGTCACTGGAGCCAACTCCAGCTGTCAAAGGGCAGAGAGCACAGTACTGTACACCCTGGACACGGGTCAGCAGTCCATCACAGAGCCAACAAACAAACGTTCATTTAGAGTCAAATTAACTCAGTGCAGAGCGACGCGAGTACAACTGATCTCTGACACATTACAGCCAATCACGTGGCAGCAGGTCCACGCGCTGGAGACGACCTGCTGAAATTCAAACTGGCCTTCAGAACGAGGAAGAAACCTCATTTAAGTCTGAGTTATGCTTTTTACACACAACCAAATCTTGAGTTATAACACACGTTATAAACAAAGTGTGATGAAGAACATCTGGAAATGTGCAACTCATCAAAGCACACGTTAGGAGTCATCGTGTGTACCTAATAAAGTGGCTTGCTTGCTCACTTTCCCACTCATTTGGACTATTTATTCATGTGTCTATAGAAACAGAGACAGACGGCAACTACTGCACTTATAAAACGTGTTCTAACAAACTGTATTTATGAGTTACACTGTGTGTGTGTGTGTCAGGAGGGATTCCAACTAGGGTGGAGGTTAGCGACCATCTGGACACTCGCTGTGGCCAACACACTGTGTTCACCGTGACAATGCCAGTGTGTGACAGACAAAGAGAGTCTGTTTTGCTGCAGAAATCAAGAATTCTTCCCTGTCCTGAGAACTGGGAGCTCCTGCTGCTCACAGACTGGTGGAGGTCTGGAGGAGGTCTGGAGGAGGTCTGGTGGAGGTCTGGTGGTCTCAGGAGTCTCTGCACTGTAGCAGTGGGTTCATATGAACGTTCTTATCTTTCACAGTCCTTAAATAAAAGAGGATATGTGGCAGATGTTCCTCGGGCCCTGTTGTATAATCTGAGGAGAAAGCTGAAAGGCCTCTGCACTCATGGACTTTGATAGTAACAGCCGTCTGCATGGACTGTGGACTCAGGTGCAACAAAGGTGTACATCTGATAACCACACACACACAGTGAACCTGGAGACACAGGTTAAGTGGATCACAGGTCAGCTGATAGCTGGGTCTAAATATGAGGTGGATCTTCAGTCATTCCACATTAAATTAAACATTTACACAATTATACTTTTTGTTATTATTATTATTATTATTGTAGGTCACATGTACTGATTGTTGTATTTACCAATAACCCGTGTTCTTCTACTAAAGTCTCGTCTCTAATAAAAGGTGAAGTCAACAATCTGATGATGATGATGATGATGTCAAATGTCCACGATTACTGACTCCCGTTAACAATGCGACAGTTTTAAGCATTCACGCGTGTACGTGGTTATAACACGTGAACAAACACAAGAGAATAATAAAAACAAACAGGTTCTCAACAGACAACGTGACCCCGTTAGAGTTTCTTTAACATAAACGTAGACACGAAGCTCCAAACTGAACAGAATAGCTGCTAAAACCTTCATTGAAACAACTTGTGGACGCGTGTTTCGCAACAGTGGCTCGTTGACGTGTAGGAACTTTAGCCATGGTGGCTGTACTCACCTCCTCTGTTGCCGTGGGACAATAATAAACAAGCACCACCGTAGAGACGATGTTGACCAGCAGTCCTACAATAGTCAGCGTGTTCGGTGCGACCCATGTCGGAATCTGCTGGACCAGCCAGTTCCAGTAGATCTGACACGGCGGCTCGAACAGGGAGCGACCACACGCGCTGTATTTATGCTCCTCCAGCCGCTTCAGCTGAGCTGCTGACAGCGGCTCCGGCCACACCAAATGTGGCATAGTTACTTTTCTGCCTCGTCACTCCTCCGATGACCGTAAACAAGCTCCGTGTAGGTTATTCACACCGGGGCTATCTTCTCTCGGGCGAACCCAAACAACACACACTCATTTAGCGTTTAGAGCTAAGTAATCCAACGAGGCCATTTCCACGGCGGAACCATAAGATGTCGATAGTTCGTACGTTTCTCACCGAGTCACGTCTTGGCAGGAAGCGAGAGACCGGAAGGGAATGATATGACTGATGTACCGGGAAGTTCAAACGAGGACTGAGAGGCGGGATTTGATTTATGTTCAGAATTGTTGTAAAGATTATTTATATCGGCACACAATTAATAAACATACCATTTATTTACACCAACTTTAGTGGCTATTTACAGGATTTTAGTTTCTATACAGCTGTTTTCAGCGTTTTTAAAACAGATTCCGTATTTTAGACTAACCCTCAAGTCAAGACTAACCCTCAAGAAAACCGCGAGACCTCAAACAGGTATGTTTTACTCAAACTAACATTTTGTCAAATTTAATAAAAAAAATATATCACACATTAATTAACATGGAATTAATTAACAATGGATTTCCCATAAGTGCTATTATATTTACTGAAGCTGATGTATTTTCTCTGCCCCAATAATGTATAGAAACTAGTAATTATGATCTTGTTTACCAATATTTATGAGGTCAATATCAGTTATCATATACAACTTCTATAAAAACAGATTCTGGTTGGTTTTGTCTGTTTGGAATCAGAAAAGTAAAGTTTTTGGATCGTATTACTGTCCCCAAGAATGACTCTGTCAAAAGATTTTTTGACATGAACTCTTTTATTTTTCCCATAATTACAAAGGTAAAGACATGCACACATGTCTGAGCCTCAGTCTAGCATCAAGTCCAATATGAATTCAAAAATCATAATGTGTCATGCAGTGGACTGTGTGTGTGTGTGTAAACCTCTACATCTGACATAACTTACACAGAAATGTAAAATAATCTTCAACACAGTTTTTTTACCACATAGTTCTGCAACACCATACAAACGCCAAACTTTTCTTTGCAGTATGCACCCCCGTATGTGTTCTTCAACAAAAAGAACTATTGTACGTGTGTCGATGTTTGTGTATAAGTGCTTTGTATATGTTTTTTTTTTGGTTTTTTTTTACACACTAAATGAACTTAGTAAAGCTGGAACCAAAACACTGCTGACATGCATCTGAGCCGACAGTCTTTCAAAACACAAGAGGGTGACGGACCAAGAAGTCAACTTGCTTTATTATCCCTATGGTAAAAAGCATGCTGCAGCCCAGACCGGGACACACACGCCCTTCTATCTGTCCCACCGTCCACGCCTCCGTCCACTTTCTGGCCGCCCACCTCGGTAGGTGAGAGAAGAGGATCACAAATAGCAGCAGAGGTCCGTAAAGCTAAAAATGTCTCATTGCATTCTGTCCAATTTTACTTCTCCTGCTCCACAACCTTCGCCTCGCTCATGTACTTGTCAATCAGATTTAGGGGCACTCCACGTTGCATGAGTTCGTAGAAGGTGAACCCCCCTGGGGGACGAGAGGAAAAACTCTCACCATATTGTTGGGAGATACAGAGACAAAATGTGAAGAAGGAAGAACAGAAAGAGGAAGGAGAGGAGAGGAGTAGGAGGAAGAGCAACAGGCTGATGAAGCAAAAACAAACAAAGCAAGATGTTCACAGCTCTGGGCAGGGAGTCAAAAGAGAGAAGCTCATATATGAATATAGAGTGCAAACATTTTTAAAGGTGCAGTGTGTAAAATGATTATTCTTTCAACGTGTACAATCCCCTGATTGTATAAATAAATGACTCCAGACTGAGCCTTTCATGTTTATATCAGCTCAGCTCTGTGGAAGCCTCCATTTAGCATCACCATGTTTTTATGGGATGAGCTCGTATATGATAGTCAGCATCAGTCCAATACTGGACGGATAAAAAACAGCAACGGCGTTTTTGCTGAGTCATGTTGTAGGCTGTTTATTTATGATTTATGATATAATGTGTTATTAACAGCTTCATAGTTTAAAAGGTCTAAAATGACTGTATCGGACCAATATCAGTGTCATTAGATACTTGGGTATGAGATATTGGACACGGAAAAGTGAATCCCTATTTTTTACAATAAATAATACAAACTAAACTAAACGTTTCTTACTTCCATACTGTAGGTCCTCCAACACACTCAATTTTACACACTGTGCCTTTAAATGATTGTGTTGTGTCCTGATTCCTTACCTATTGTGTTTTTGTGTTAGAATTAGAATTTAATGTCTTGCTGTATGGTCTTTAGTTATTGCTGTGTAGTTTAAAACCTGCTAACCTGCTCGTGTAGTAGGGAGTTATAGGAGTATGTGCTCAGATGAAACTAAGACGTAGTTGATTGCTCTGAAATAGTGCAATAATCCAGATGAATGATGTCTTTAGTCAATTGCAACAAGCACAATCCTATTTCCAAACGCGTACAACATACCCAGTGTTAGTTTGTTTCGTTTTGATCTCAGTTTGTTTGTTAGTTTGCTTGTTTGTTGAGTTGAGTGAGAAACTTTGTTCACTTTTTACTCACCTTTTCTGTGGTTCAAGTTACATGACAGTCTTTAAGTTCACACAATATCAATGTAATCATTCCAAACACGGTTGGTTTAAGTCAGCCAGCTAAGGGTTTCTTTGTGGTATCATTTAGCAAACAGCAGCCATGCAAGTCCTGTTTTATTTCTGCGGTTCCTGTTTTCTCGGCGAAGAGAAGCTGCTTCAGTCTCACTGACTGAGAATAGCGAGGTTACTAACATAATGAGTGACATAAGCTTCATATGTCAAAACCATATGAAAGCTTACCTTTTTAAGAACATACATTCACAATTCTTGAGTTTGGACTGGGGGAGAGAGAAAAGAAGAGGGGTTAACACAATGTTTACATGGAGTTATATGTGTTCACCATGGAATTCTGTCGGGTTATTACTGAACTCTTTTATATGAGGAGTTAACACTGGAATCTGTGGAGAATAGTTTAAGATGGAGACATAAAATAATACAACACAGAAACATCACAGCTCTATACGTTATGTCTACTGAGGTGTGTTGATGTGGTGTGTTGTGATGATGAACATGATGGCTGGATAACACAGGGGGATAAACCTTTACATGTGCTGATGGAGTGGATTATCATGGTGTCATTATTTATATCTCTTTGGAAAACGGTTGACCAGGAGCTCATTGCACCAGATGTTTATAAGTTCGAACCTTGGTTATAATCTAATTACACATTACACACTTTGTTATTGCTTCATATTTGCACCCAGTTACAGCAAGAAGTAGCTGTTTGTGCATTAGCCTGCCAAAATCTATATGACCCATTTAGTAAAGAGTAAAAGAATTGTGCAGAAAATCTGGTTAGTTTAGTTGTAGTTGCTAGGTTAGCTTCATCATTTATTTTCCATTTATTCACAAATATTTATTAATGCATGCAAATATGATTGATGTTGGGTCTCCTAGCATCTGATTTAAATCTTTAGTCCTTTGTAGGTCATTTGGAAGATTTACCATAAAGTTTTGATGGTGCAAACCACTTTTATGACTATTGGGCTCTGCAAATGTCAGAAAGACTCAAAAACCTCAGCAATGAATTTACAAATGTCTGGTGCAACCCAGTCGAGATACTTACATGTCCATCGCCTGTATGGTCAGCCATTTGGTCGACTGTAACACACAGTTCAAACACAACGATATCCTGGTGGAGTTGGTTTCCTAAAGTTGCCTTTGGTTTTTTGTTTTTTTACACTCTTTACTGATTAACTATGACTGTAATTGTAAAATGTGAAATGGTTCCTTATTTCTTTCTATGAAGATGATTCAGTAAAGATCCTCAAAAAAGACGCTTTAAATGTATGATGTGACTAATGAAAAGATCAACGAAATTAAGAAAGAAAGAAAAAAAAGGAACGTTGGGAAACCATGTTCTGATGTAGACAGATACCCAGGTAGGCGCACTGCTTTAGCCTCTCGCTACACACTGACCTTTGACCTCCAGCTTGCACTCCACTTGGGCCTCTCCCAAATCGTTGATGGCCTTGCAGGTGTAGACGCCTCCATCGTAGGGGCTGGGCTTTCTGATCTCTAGAGTACATACGCCCTGGTTGCTGAACATGCGATAGCGTGGGTCGTCAACAATGATGATCTTATTCTTCATCCACATCACTCTGGGCTGCAGGCAGACACAGAAATGTCAACATTATAAAGAACTTAATACAGCAGACAGACTGTAGAAAGCATTGAAATGTTCATAACCTCGGATTATTGTGTTGTCTCTATCCTTAAAGTGTAATCAGTAAACTCTTATTAAAGTTTAAAACCAATGTTTTGGGTTATAATTTTACCCCTTTATTTGTTTTAGATACTAAAAAGTTCAACTAACCTGTGACTGATACTATAATTACTATACTATACTACTTACTATACTCTAATTACCATTGAGATAATAGTGCATACTATAACAATTAACAACAATAGTTTTTTAAAATAACTGGACTCTTCCATTCAAACTGTACATATATCACTGTATTTTTATTGTTTATAATTTGCACACTATGAGGAAAATAAGTCCCTCATTACCCCAGTATAATGTGAGGTTTAAGCGTTTACCATTTTTGCCTGCTGTTCTTCTACTCACCCTAGGATTGGCACGGATACTACAGTTGAGAGTAGTATTGTAGCCAGCGACGGCAAAAGTGTTGATCAGCGGCTGCGTAAACTTTGGTGCCTCCTTGAAGTCATGGTCGTTGTACTCGGGCATTTTCAGCTGCATGCCTGTTGGGGGAAGGGTAAAGGAATGGGGTTGTGCATGATACTGACGTTGAGCGGTATCATGTAGGGAATTGCCTAAGTGATGAGGGAAAGACAATTGTTCTTTATTTATCATCGGCTGAGACTGAGACACAAATGTTTAAGAGCCTGTCGTGTCTTTAGGGCTGACAGTACCAGTGGTAAAAAAGCAGAAGGCAGCAAAGTAAACAAATGCTTTATGGACAGTTTCAGTCTGCAATACCAGTGTGATTTGTTCCAAAGTAAAAGCTTTGGAAGCATTTTCCCCCATCAGAAATGATAAGATTATAAGTCCAAAAGTACCATGCAGTCATAGTAAACAAATGAACATTCTCCTATCTCTCAACCATTCACAGCCACACAGTCACGCCACAGTCAGCTGTACCGTCTTTGACGATGAGGGCACTTTTCTTTGTTTGGGTGGCGGTTTCACTCAGGCCGCACATATTCTCGGAGAAGATCCTGAAGAAGTACTCGTTCCCAACCACCAGTTCTGTAATGGTGATGGTGTTGCGATGGTAGTGCTCAATGCACGTGAACCACTCCTGAAAGGCAGAGTGAAGCAGGTGGTGTTTATGCTGTAGAGAAGTCAAATGTAAGCAGGAAGTTCCCTCTAAAAGGTCACTATTAGTATAAATCCATCTTTTACCATGGTCTTTTTGTCTGCTTTTTGAATGGTGTAGCCTGTTATTGGGGCATTGCCGCTATCCTTTGGTGGTGTCCAGACCAGAGCCACATTTCCTCCCCATACATCCTCAATCGTCACACATAAGGGAGGTCCAGGTAGATCTAACAGTCAGTGAAAGGACAGTGAGCTCACAGTTTGCTATCATTTGATGTAGTAGTATTGGTAGAATCAGTAGTGAAAAGTAGTGCTGGTATAACCGTCATTATGTTCAAGAACATGGTCCATTTTCTCACCTACAATCTGTATGTCAAGGATTGCTGTGTCCACATGGTTTTCAACCTGCACTGTCATCTCGTACTTCCCAGAGTGGCTGCGCTCTGCCTTACGGATGAAGATGATGCTGTCGCAGTCTGTGTTACGGATGCTGACGTGGGTCGGCTCGATGGGGTTACCGTCCTTCAACCAGTTGACTTTTGGCCTGGGTTTGCCCTACAAACATCACGCCGATCAGCATGGGTGAATTATTCTACACCAAGACACAACAGAACGATGGAGTTGGAAGATTTACCATGAATGGCACCACAAGGTTGACCGCTTCTCCAACTCTACGAGTGTACGTCTGCTTCAGGTGTCGTGGCACACGGATCTTGGGTGGTTCTGCCGAGATGGATCAGAAGGTACGTTACAGAAGGATGTTTCTGGTCGCGGCATAATACACAACACATGACAAAGATGTCACAGCTCACCAATAACCTCTTTGACCATGACAGAGTGCTGAAGGGTCCGCGGAGTGCTCTCTCCAGCAGCATTGACAGCCTTGACACGAATTAAGATTTTAGACCCTGGAGTCAGACCACTGATGGTGTGCTTTGTTTTCTCTGTCAGCTCTTTGTTAGAGGATATCCATTCATCAGCTGTAGGAAAACAACAGTCCAGTTGTTCAGTTGTCACATTTGCTTGGTTTGTATACAAGACTAGATTTGTAGCAACAACCAGATGATGTGAGAACACTGAATTGTCTGTGATCACAACTGACAGAACTTTTTTGTAGGTGTTATTGTCTGTGGCTGCGTCTCAAGGGCTTTTCTTGGCTTGGTAATTGACTCACTTCCTTCTATGCAGTACTCCACCAGGTATCCGTCCAGACCAGCTGCGCCAATAGTTTCTGGAGGGCGCCACTTAACAGTAACGGTGGTGTCGGTCACATCGTCCACAGCCAACATAGTGGGCTCACTGGTCACAGCTGAGTGGTCAGAGATCACAGTTTTAATTACCAACAATGAAAGTGAAGATCAGAAAACATCCATTTTGGTAAATCACTAGCACATGAGCACAAGAGTCCTCTCTCTCATCAACCTCCCTATCAGATCTCATTGGTCCCCATGCTTGCTGTCTTCTATTGACCCTCTTCCCAAAAGAACTGTGCTCCTGAACCTCTAATCCACAGATTATTTGGCAGCGATTATAAAGACATATTTAAGATCCTCTAAAGCCACTGCATGTCCCAGTCAGAATGCTTGGGATGGTGGGGCCCGTGTAGGAACAGCTGTGTTGCCCGGGTACCAGGGTCAAATCACAGACACTAGGAGACACTAGGTTACTCACCAAGAGGAGTAAAGGCTTTGGATGGTTCGCTGGGCTTGGAAACACCAATGGCATTAACCGCAAAGATCCGCACTTCATATGGCACGCCTTCAATCATCTTCTTGGGTTCGAATGAGGTTTCTTTGATCAGGTCAAAGTTCAGTCTCATCCACCTGGAGCTCTGTTTCTTTTTTCTCTCGATAAAGTAACCTGTACCAAAGGATCAGAGAGCTTTGCATGTAAAACCAACACTTCCATTTAAACTGTGGTAATAAATAAGACATAATAATGACCTAATATTGGTGAACTCCCGTCATATTTTGGTGGTTCCCATGTCATAGAACACCAGTCACCTCCGATCACTGGGACCAATGGAGCCTCTGGAGGATCAGGAATGTCTGCGGGCAACGCAACATTTTATTGAGAGTACAAAAAACACCTTTTTTTTTTTTTAACAGTTCTTTGTGCTCTATAGATTGAAGTCTCACGATGTCTTACCTACTACCTTGATTTTGACACTGGCTGTGGCCTCACCAGCCTCATTCTGCAGCACTATCTTATAGTTCCCCGTGTCCTCCCTCTCTGTGACTTCAATCGTCAGACTGGTGTGATCGGGGTATGTTTCCGCTCGGACACGGTGGCCTGTCTCAAGAATGACCTGAGACAAAGAGACAGAAAGACTATCAACCTTCAAAAGGAAGTATAATAGAAGGCTTTGTGATTCTACAAACGACTTGTACCCATGTTTTCCGATTTTGCTGGAGTTTGACGACAGTAATAAAAAACACGGATTTATATTTAATCAGAGTTTAAGACTCACTCGTTCTCCCTTCATCCACACTACTCTGGGCGCTGGTTCTCCACTGATGGGTATCTCCAAGCGAAGTTTGTTTCCTGCCACAATTGTCACAGTGTTGTCTGGGAAATTCAAGCTGTCCAAGTGCACTTGTGGAGGGTCTGTAAAAAAAATTAAGAAAAGATAGAAAATATTGAGAGATTTTCTTAAATTTTCCATTTGAGGGAAGTTGCTTTTGTTCATACCAATGATGTGAACTTTGGCAGCGAGGCTCTGTGAATATCCCTCAGGTACAAAAGTGTAATCTCCTGCATCGTGAAGAGAGCTGGACTCAATTTCAAGGCGGTGGACCCTAAAAAAACAAATTGATATCACATCTTAACTTATCATGTGGTTGAGAAACTGCTTTTGAATGACTGAGTTGATCAGAGACAACATACTTATTTCTGTGTATGATGTTGATGCGGTCGTTGGGCTGGATCAGCTGTCCATTCCTGTACCAACGGCCTGGAACGTTGCCTGGAAAAATCTCACAGTGCAATTTAAAGGGCTGGCCCAGCTTCACTGTCATATTCTGCAGGTCCTGGAAGATCTTCAGTGGTTTCACTGAGGAAGCACATTGGCAGATCATAATAGAGCATGTTATAGTTCCAATTTTTAAGTTATAAAACAATTTCAAAGAAAAGTCAACATTCTACATACAGTCAACCTGTACACGAGCCTCAGATGTGCCACCAGAGGCCATTATGGAGTATGTCCCAGTGTCCTCTCTGGAGGCGTCGTCAATCACCAAGAAGTGTTTGGTTCCCTCACATTTGACTCGGTATCTGGAGCGCACTCCTGTTGGAACCTCAACACCATTCTTCATCCTGTAGGAGGAAGCACTCATCAGTCATCAATGCAATGCTCCTGTGTTCTGACATAATCATACACCTTTAAATAACATTCTTTTCTTCTTACCATTTGACCTGAGCGCCTTCCTCTGTAACCTCGCACTCGAGCTCGATCCTCTCGTTCACTGTGGTCTTCACAGCCTCGATGCCTTTAACTATCTTAACTGGCAACTCTGTAAGACACGATGAGAAGAAGAAGAAACAGAAGAAAGTCAGTTTTTGATGAGTTTGAGAAAAAAAGCATCTGTCAACAGAACCCTGCCACATACCTTTGACAAACAGTTCTGTGGTGCACTTCTCATCTCCTGCAGCTACACAATAGGCTGCATCATCGTTCATGGAGCAGTTGTTGATGACCATAATCCTTTGTGTGCCCTTATGCTCAAAAATATACCTAAACAGTAAGTCCATTAGTTACATCACTGGCCGACTAAGGAAACCTTAGGCAATATGATATCAAGCATTTCTAATAGGGAAGAAGGTTTGAGAGAGGTCAATAAACAATCACAGTACAGAAGATAAAATATTCCAATTACATTAGAAAAAAACAAACATGTCATCATTGTTCAGAAAACATGCATCACATGCACGGAAAGTGGACTTGACAGTAAGGGTAGGATGAAGTCAGAACTGACTACAAATGAACTTACTTCCTTTGACTAAAGGTCGGCAGTGGAGCCAGAATAGGGCCACAGAGAGGAAGCAGCACCATGACATTACAGACAAACAGACAAAGACAGAGAGACATCATGCCTGGATGGGTACAGTCAGCAAAAGTGTTACAGCAGACAGTGAGGTCTCAAGAACACGGTGTCCTGGAGAACGAGCCACAGGTGACCAAAACCAGAAAACAGCAATAACCTCCTAAATGGCTTTAACGTAGAATGGCTTTGAACACTATTCTGACTTTATGCCCATAATGTTAGTTATAACATTGATGTTGATTGTTGAAGATTTTAGTCTTTGCTCTAAGTAGCACAGTTCGGTTCAGTTTGGCACGTTATGATTTACTCTCATCTGTACTGCACCTTTCTTGGGGGTAAAGTTTGGAGCGAGACAAACTGCACTCCATGGTTTGATAAACAATCATCACGTTTAGGCAACAGAGGGAAAAACATAAGAAAATATAAAACATAATGTCAGCGCACAGCAGTTAGCCATGCACCGTGTTCTTATTCCTTGTTGAATTTATTGGTGTGCAACACTATGTTGCCCTGGCCTGATGTGTCCTATCATATATGGTCTACACGCCCCGCATGTAAAGGTTGTTCCAAACTCTACCATTGCGAGCAGAAGCGGCGATGTGATTTTCTTTTAGCTCCGTTTTGGTCTCCACCAACTGCTGAAGGAAACTAGGCTGGCTGTGTGCATACTAAGAATGTCCACATGTTGAAAAATGAAGGAAACATGAGCCAAAGTGAATTTGTCATCACATGTGACTCCTTTCACGTAACATTTGATCTGTTCCAAAGCCAGACTCTGTTAAAGACCTGTGAAGGAGGTACCACCTTTTTCCTGCACAAAGAAGGACATGTACAACAGTTATTATACACTGCGTTCACACCCAAATGTAGCTCTGTGGTCATGTAACACACACAGCCGTGTAAACTCATAATGATTATAATATGAGACTGTATGGAAACTGATGAGAGCCACATTAGAGTAGAGGTCTTGTTATTTGTTCACTGGCATCAGCTGTCAATGGTTCACATATGATTTCTAATGTAAGCTGACCTGGTCACGGTATACTTTGATGTGTGTGTGGAGAAGAACATGTGAACCATTGTGCTTTTGAGTGCTGACAAAATGAAAAACACAGAATACTTCAAATCTTCACAAATGAGTTGCATTTTCTTTTTGATAAATAAAATGAATTTCATTTGTGCTGTGTTGACAGGAAGTAGACAAGATGAACAAAAGAAGAGGTCACTGCATACTTGGGCGAGGGTCTGATTTCTTGTCCGTTCTTGTACCACTTTAGGTCCACAGTGGGATCAGCGAGGTCCACCACCAGGCGGATCTTCCCACCTTTATCCACCTGGTAGGAGGGCTCAAGCTTCTTTGCAAAAGCTTAGAAAAGACAACAATTCAGTTCACAGCATTTGCAACGGCATTGAAAGACAGTTTGGGAGTAAACTCTCCTTCATTTACCTTCACTCTTCTTCTCCTCTTTTGGGATCTTCTTCAACCGTTTGAGCAGACCTCGCAGATCTGTGATACCGTACATGAAGGCGATCTTCTCGTACTGGTCTGGCCGAGCGTTCTTCAGGATCTCCCACACATCCACCTCAGGAGTGTCATCTGGTTTCGGCTCCCTAGTGGTGCCGTATATGAAGGAACATTGTGAGGGAAGGAGTCACAGGCTGGTGTTTTGCGACGTGTCCCGAGGAACTGCCCACTAAACTCTGTGAAAGGTAGGAGATTTCCCACTTCCTTCTCAGCGATGCAAAGTTTTACTTGAACATATTTTGTTTCCTGGAACAATGAGTCATTTTAAATCTGTTGCTTTGAGAGTGTTCCTCGGGACATGTCACACAAAGGGATGGGCATAGTGAGCTGTGCTTTAATCCTGGCTCTGGAGTGACAGGGTAGCACCACTATTGATACTAAACACAGGTGTGTTTTCTCCTCCATCTAGAGCTGTTGAGGGTTAAACCTGTTTTCTAAAGCACGTACGCCCTGTTTCCTCTGAACTGTTCAAGATAGACGAGAGTTCGTCTGAGGGAACTAGACTGGCTTCAGCCTGACTGTGTCTGACTCTGAACACCCCTCTGGTTCAGGGTCTGGCTCTCTTTATATTCTCTGGGGCTCGGTCTGGTGCTATCTTGTGATCTGTAAAATCGACACCACATTAGTGACACAGTCTTTCACCAGGAGAAGCCCCAGAATCATGAAAACGCGACACAAACGGAACTCAACCGCTGAACCTTAACGACTTAAATGACTTTTTTCACTTTATTGTCCGGCCCATCCCTTTGTTTACTGTTGGTTTGAGTGATCACTTCAGAAATATGCTCTGACGCTGTTAGATGATTTATGTGACTATAGGAGATGTTAGCAGAGATGTTAGGAGACATCGCCCCGGATATGAGTGCATAGTTTACATTAGTTTATATAAAGAACATTCAGTCAGTCTTTCGTTGACATTTACTCAAATGTCTGAAAGATTGCAGGTGAAAAGCGTAAAGTATTATTCAATATTGTTGCATGTATTTCTCATCCGTTTATTTTCAGGCAATTACGAAAAACATAAACATGGTGTTTTTTGTCTTATATTTCTAAATTGAAATAAAACGACAATGTAGCGATAACACTATTTTACGGCATCATTTCTCAGTGGCCCACGAGCACATCCTTAATGATCCAAAATGGTGGTCTTTGCCTCATAAAGGGTGACTTTTACAAGTCGATGTAAAGCAGTCACCTCAGGCTGTTTATGATGCAAAGCCCATTTCCATCATCACTGATTGCTGACAGAGCGTTTAGGAATGCTGCCTTCAAATGAAGTGTTACCGTACTACAGAAGGCCAACACTCTTACTCTCGCTCCTAAATCTACAGTCATGCTGGGGACTCTACAGGATTACATACTCACCCGCAGTAAGGTCTAATCGTTTTAAAACCTATATGGTTTTCGCTGTACTAACCTTTGATTTCTGAATATATGGAGGGGAGAAAAAGAGACAAGCCCAAAATAAATGGATATTTTTGGCAGCCGTCTGCATCCTTTAGTGCTCACACTTATACGCTGCACTGTATCATCTCAAATATGCAAATATGCATTATGGTGTTTGTTTTGAACCAGCACAGAGGTTTTCAAACTGCAGAAGATGATTTCAAAATGATTTCAAAGTCAGTCATAGACAGGAAGTGGCGATAATGAAGTCACTTTGCCAAATCCTAAATAAATATCTTTGCAGTATGCAGTAGTTTTGTGTAAGTGAGTGCCCGACCATGTCAGACTTTGAAAACCCCTGTCGTAGCATCATGTACTCTTGATGCAGACATGTGCTTGCCACAAATCAAATTCACAAAAGATTTGAAAGAAGCAAACGAAGCACATCCAAAAAAAAGTGGCCTAAAGATTGTGAAGAGACCAAAATCCATTGGTGTTGGGATGTGATTCTCACCTATGTTTAAGGAGACCACTAAAGTCAAGCTCCCCTGCATCTTCTTGTCCTTCACTGCTGTTGTTAACAAGGAGAGATTAATAGAGATTTAATCAGAAAATGTCACTATAAAACAATGCTAACAGAGCAACACAAAGCCAAAGACTCTGACGTCAATCAATCACGTTAGCCGCACGCTAACGTGATTGATTGATGCTTACACAAAATCCCCCCCCCCCCCCTTTTTTTTGCCTTTACAGAATAAAAGCGCGACATGAGGTGGTTTGTGTAAGTCGTTATCAAGAGATGTCCCATGAATGTTGTGGCAACATCACTGAGCAACAACATTGTGATAACGCTTTGTGTTGCCTCCCATTGTTTGTAAGGAATTCTAAAAATGCAAGTGTTGGCCTTTAATTCCACATGGAGTCAGCTGTTGATTGTAAAAGGTTAATGACATTACAACCAATGAAATGATTCTACTTTTCTCTATATTTCAGGTCTATTTATGAGTACTGACAGATTGTTAGATGTCAGTATTTATAAGGAAATACTGTGAAAATACTGTATTCAAAATGGCTGCTGTCCACTTGTCTTGCAGTCACATCACATTCTTGTGTATTACCTTCTTTTGAAAGCTGATCGTATGTCAATATTCTGCGAGCCTTGTCCAGCCTCTGTAAGACAGCAACACACTGCTCTGCATTTTGTGCCATTTTATACTGCGATTGTTGATATCATGAGCGACGCTGCTTTGACAAACCTCTGACTTCCAAGTCAAAGGAACAGCTGTCAAACTTGTCCTTGTAGTTGACCTCACACCTGTAATTCCCAGCGTAGTTGTCTTTAGCCTTGATAATGTGCATCTCAAAAGTGTGGACCTGCCAGGGGACGAACATTCACATGAAGTATGTATGTATGTACTGTATGTAATGAAGCATGACAGAAGGCGGAGCTTGACGATCTGTGCCTCGCTGCACTGCTGTACCTTAGTTAATCGGTCAAAAGTCTCTTTCAGCTGGAGGTGCTTCCCAGTTTTGCTGGCCAGATCCATCCATTTTCCTTTGAACCACTTGACCGTGGGTTTGCGGAGGAGATCTTTGGCCTCCACCTTGGCAACAAAGGTGATGTCTCCACCTTTGGACACAGAAAGTAGTACAACATAAATAATCAGTCACATTAATAACAAGTATACTTTCAGACGATCAACAGTTAAAGTTACATTTCTCCAAACTGATTGAGGCCACCATGACCTTGATCTTGGACTTTCAGGTCGTCATCGAGTCCAAGTGAATGTTTGTGCCGAATTTGAAAGGATTCCTTCAAGATATCCCTGAGATATTGCACTGAACAGAGATAATAACTGTCTTTTATGACCTGGAGTTTATGGTGGCTAATGTTTCCAAGGTCACTTTTACTGTGGACATGGAGACAGCTCGTTGACTTAATGGTTTCTTGTGTTGCCAAGGCTGCTTTTAGCCACATCTGACATATTAGTGAGGGGAATTTTCTCTATTGTTTCCTTTTGAATGTACTTATTAATACTTATTATTTGTACCATGACTCACCAACGGGGATGGAGCCACTTTGAGGTTTCTCTATCAGCAGTATGGACAGTGGTGGAGTGTCAACGGGCTTGTCCAGGTCCTCTGGGTTCTGGCCCTCTCCCAGAGACCACACTGGTCATTCAGGAAAACAGTTATATGACACAAAGATCGACATCATCACTGTGTAAGAATATGAAGGAATTCACAACACCCTCGTTTCACATTTCGCAAAGATACACAGGAAGACAAAAAGACGCACATGTCCTCACTCTCAGCATTCGCTCCACATACAGCAGCAGATTTTAAGCTCTTTGCAACATGGAAAGCATGAAACGGACAATAATGAAATGCAGAAAAGGTTCTGCAGGTCATGTTTTTGGGACATTTTTAGCAAACTTGGATGTGCAATGAAAAGTTGTGTTTGTGAACCCATGATGCTCCGCTCTTCTGTGCGATCCTGGAGGTGTGAATGTGAATTAATTCCACTTTCACTTTGACATTATAGAAGTAAAACACTCTTCAGAATACCTGGACAGCTGCTGTGCAAGGATTGATTTGACCAGATACTGTATGTAGGGAAAAGATGAAAAAGGTGAACACGTTAACATTTCGACTGTCACTTGATTACCTGAGTCTTTTCTCCCCCTGGATGACTGAGAGGCGCTATCATCTGAACAAAGACAGAGAGAAATTCACAGCATATTGTAAGGAATAGTACTGTAAAGTCCACTGAAGCAAGCACACACTCACCAGCAAGCGATTAAAGACTTCCAAGCTTAGGCCCAAGGAATTCTGAATCAAACGCTCTTTTATGGTTCAGACTCAATTTTGATTGATATTGATTGAACACTGATTGGTGATCACTTAGATGTGACAGACCAGAATTCCAAATGTACTCACATAAATGGTGATTTATGTGTACAGAAAACAAAAACACAACATTTGTATAATAATTCAAATGGAAATTGAAAAGAATGGCACCAGTCCATTAATGGGTGTAGATTAATGTGTTAGAAAGGGAAAGTGGAACACCGTCAGGTCCTTGTGCTGAAAACCAAAATTCTGTGTTCAGACAGTGGGTCATTCCCATTTAGAGTGAGCAACTTATTGTTTGGCACTAAAATGGTGGAAGGATTTAACAGAGGGCTCTTACTATGCAGATCAACCGAGACTTTCTTCTGTGGACTGGCGTCCTCTGTGAAGAAAGCACAGTTATCATTGAAATTAATGGAGATAAGCTGCGTCAGAACCAGTGACATCTAATGGCAACACTGCATATTAGCATAATATAATATCATAATATCATCACCCGACCCTTTCACAAGCGTGTTGGGAAACTGGGATGTCCTTTGTCTTTGTGTAGGACACTTTCACTTTAGGAGGAAGCCTGTGTTTAACTTTATAAACGTCAAGACAACAAAAACCAAACCATTTCATATTAAAGTGAGGACACTCTTAAGGGCAGTGTATTACATTTCTGCCAATATTACACACTTGACATGTATGTAAACAACTAAGAAGTAATCCAGAGTGTGTTTTAAAGTAGGTAGAGAGAGAAAAGGGCAGCTTGATACCTGCGAGGACAACCTTTTCATTTTCATTGGTCACAAAGTGACAGACATATTCAATAGTTTCCTTTTAATAGCCACGCAAGCTTGTTCAATTATTCAAATAATAAGCAGTTGAGTGCATTATTATGCGTAAACACGTCAAAATCATCCATGTATTTATTCAGAATATATACATGTGACATATCCACACATTCTTGCCTTTATTTCAGATATGTAAATAAAGGCTGATGTGCTTCTAGGAGGTATTTTGCATGTAGAAATCACACGTTTACTACATGTAGAATATTTACAGATTTAACACCAACAAACGTCTTCAGCTGTTAAAAACTAAAACATGAAAACCTGCCGGACACAACATTACGTAGCCTGTGAATACTTTCTCAAAGCTCTCCCAGATTGACGGCCATTGATTTGACCTCAGCTCATGCTTCGCGCTCCATTGCAATTGCAACCGAATACGAAGAGGAATGAGGAAGTAGTAGAGTTGTTAATGGTACCAACCTGCTTGGGGTGTTGGGAACTGGGTACTGGCTGTCACATCATCATCTGCAATAAACATGTCATTGACAAATAGACCCACCTATCAAAAAGCTCCGTCACCGGCAGGCCAACAAGACACAAGACCGACAGACCGACAAGGCCGTGGATCACATGCCAGACAGGACCTTTACTGGACCTTGACATTCAAGGAATTTGACTGCACCAATGTATTTTTCTGACAAAAAAAGATTATTTTATGTGCTAATCCAAGTTTCTCAATCTGCCTTAACAAAGGCACGACCACTCTACTGTAGCTCTGCATGAATCATAGGAAATAGAAGACTTTAAACTTTGTGTGACTTGGACTGCATTCAGTCCTCTCATTAACGTCTGTCCTGGGTGATGCAAACGTGCAGATTATGTTAAATACTCCCAATCTGTCCCAAATGCGTCCTCAGATTCAACAAAAAAACACGCAAAACGCGTTTGGAGGAAGTTGGAAGACACGTGGCCAGCACAGGTGCATTTCTTTGAGGTCAGATCAATGCTGGCCTCTGGTCAGTGAGAGCTGGGAAGTAGAAGTTATTTTTCAGCTTTCTTCTGCAAATTAATCCGACTTTTCGGTCTTGTAGGATAAAAATGGCCCGTTTTGCAAAGCTGCTGAGCCATCGTGAAGATATTCAGGGTTTATGACTGATTTGCTGGAGGGATAAAAACATGCATTTACACAAGGGGAGACCTGGGAGATAGAATACTTACCAACTGGTAGGGGAGAGCGAGGGCCCTCTCCCTTTACTGCAGAGTTAGCAGACTCTGTTTGCTCTTTGGCCTGAGTGTCACCAGGCTGTGGTTGGTTTGAGCCATTCTCAGTGGGGGGACTGTGTTGTGGAGCTGCCACAGCCTGTAACGGCTCAGGCTCTGAGGGCTCTGGTTTCTCCCCAACAGTCTCTACTGGCTCTTTCACCTCTGCTACTGCTTCTGTACATCAGACAAAGTGCCAGGCTGGAGCAGCAAGCATTACAGGCAAGACAGTTGCTGCTTAAGTGAGGTGGATATCATGACCAGAAAGCCACAATTCTCAATAATATTTGTACTCTTTATTTCAGAAATGAGCTGCATCTCCATGTTGTCTCTGTTGATTGGTTGTCTTTCTGGTCATACGATATCTTGACTGAAAGACATCGAAGAGGTTTGGATTTACTGAATATATTATTACAATTCAAATCAAAACAGCTCAATATAAAAACAATTATCAATTCATCTGCCAGTTATTTCCCTTATTAATGATCAATAATGTGGTGTAAATTGTATTGAAAAGGCTCATAACAAGGTTATGATCTGATTGCAACAGCTCAGAGTCCAAAGATTCATATCCATTATCATCAAAGAACAAGAAGAACAGCTGATCTCTACACAAGAAGCTTTTCCATCAAAGTTATTCGTACTCGTAATCCTTGACTTTGTTTTATATCACTGTTAGTGCTCCGTATTTTCATTTGAACAATCAGTAAATCCCAACGTCCTCAATCCCTTCGTTGTATTAACTCACACAAATACATCAGAGCAGTTAGAGACGGCACTAAGACCCAGGGCAGCACATATACAGTCGAGCAGTGGGGTGGCATATTGAAACATAACCCAGTGAACCTAAAGGTGTATTTAACAATCATACCTTCACAAGAAAAGTGCACTTTCAGGCCTCGCAGAGTGAATTGAGTACAAAAAACCGTGATGACGCACTCCAAACAAACCAGTGATGTGAGTGTGATGGAAAGACCTAAACGTTCTGTAGAGAGTGGGTTGGGGGGCACGTCCATCACGGTTTACCCACCTGGTGGTGGAGAAACCTCCAAGGTAATCTCAGGAGGGGGCGGAGCACCGTTACTGTCTGGGGCAACACTTTCTGAGCATGTGACAAACATAGTGGTGGATGGAAGAGCTGCTTTTAATAAGCACAAAGCTTCAGCTTCTACACTGCGTCTGTCAGTCTCACAGACAGACACACAAACAAACACACACACACACCTGCGTTCACAACATGTCACACTGTACAGGACCATTCTCACCGTTCATATAAACAGATAACTCACAGGGAATAAAACCTTTAGTTTATAATCTATATTATATTTTTCATCTATAATGTTAATATTTCAAAATGAGGCTGAATTAGAAGTTTCTGCAGAAATCGCTGTTATTCATAAACACAGCGCGTTAAAGAGATTCTATCAGGACTAAAGCCTGGATCATACCATTCAGTGTTGGGTTTTTGTTAACTGTCGATAATTTGTCAGACATTATTGTGTGTCCATTATGATTTAAATTCTTCTTTCTATATATATTATATATTATATATTACATGGTGATACTACCTGGAAGAATGGACACATCTCTGTTTGTCTTTGTACATTATTTCATTTATTAATAACACAATAAGGATTATTCTATTGTTGATAACTGCTTATTATTATATAATGAAACCACCATGACGGTTTGAATGGCATCTTTGAGTTTATTTATGCAGCATTTTTAGTCTCATCCTAAAAAGACCTCAAGATGCTGCAGCTCCAAGGTCAAAGCCCGGTGTGTGTGTGTGTGTGTGTGTGGGGGGGGGGGGGTAACGTCAGCTGAATCAACACGGAAGGATCAGCTGAGCAGCGAGTGGAATGTTAGCGACACTGTCACTGCAGCTCACTCTGGAGCTCAAAGACGTGTTCAGTTCACGATGACTTTGTCTTTGTCTTATTATTAAACGATGATCTGCAGTTCTGAGTAACCTGTTGATAGTTTTATGTGGAGATACAATCCGTGAAGAAGACTGGGTGTGTGTGTGGTCGTTCACTGACCTTCTGGCTGGCCGTTGGGCATCTCATCTAAAGAGAGATAGAAATCAGAGTCAAACAGCACATCAAGATCTGTTGTCATGTGGTTCTGATGTAATCAACACAGTCGTTCACTTTATTGATTCAGCACTAATCCTTCAGTGCTTTGCCCTCTGCCTCGTCTAGACTTAAGGAACTATTGTTTGGGTGGAAGACGCTCACTACAGGACCTCAGCAGATCAAAGCATCCATTTTGTTATTAGTGGGTTAATGGCACATGGAGCATCCAGAGGTCAAACACATGAGAGCTTCAGACAAGTACTGCCAGGTGGGCAGATTTATGGCTGATAGACGTGGCTTTGTTTCTGGGCCTTGGACCCAGAGGAAGCAATCCTACAAGGGTTCTTCAAACAGTTGAATCCTCACCTGGAAACAAAGGCTGCAACATAACTGGAGACTAGATCACAAATGTTTGTGAATTCGTAGGTGATATGAAGATCAGTAGGTGAGAGGGAAACTCTTTACTTTCAGAGTGATGCTATTGAGGACGGTCAGGATGTGTCCGAGTGGACCGAGTGCATCAATGTTGAATGGTGTGAATTACTGTGACCTTTCTATCTCACAGCAGCCGGGCTATTCTCCTCGCCGGGTGTTTGCTCTTCTTCTGACCATTCTCTGTAATCCTGAAGTATTCAGACCACCAACAACCAACAACCAACAACCACGCCACCATCAAAGTCACTTCAATCAGGTTTCTTCCCCACGTCTTGACTTGCATTGAACTGCTGCCGTCTTATTGGATGATTAAATATTAGTTTGAACAGTTGTTAAAATATCTCAGATCAGAGGAAAAAGACTTCAGTGTTCAGAACCACGTTCTCTGGTGTGTGTGTGTGTGTGTGTGTGTGTTTGAGTGAAGAACATTGAGAACATTAGCAGTCATTCTGAAGCATGTCTGGCTTTAGAGAAAAGCTGTTTCTCTCCTCTGATGTTTCCATGTTGTCGGTGGGGACATGGAAACCTCACTCCGTCTATGAGCATTGACCATTTTTACCCTCCATTTCCTCCCCTCTTGTCTTGGCTCCTGGCTCCTGGCTCCTGGCTCCTGGCTCCTGGCTCCTGGTTCCTGGTTCCTGGTTCCTTGGTTCGTAACGATTCCCGTGAGCATTCCTTTGTCAGAATTAGCTGCTGTCTCACTTCACTGCAGAACAATGTGCTGCTGGCCACCGGGCCACAATCCTGGAGGGTCACATCATGCACCCGAGAATGAGCCTCGCTGGTTCTGTGTCTCATCACCGCTGAGATAATGAGGGTGGAGAAAGGTTTTGTTTTACCTCGGAGGACCCAGTGCAGCTGACAGAGCGGCAGGTATGTTCAGCTGTTGCTCTGCTGGCTCGCAGACAGAGGGGCTCACTCAGGCTCCAGCAAGAGCCAAACTGCAGACGGCTTCTTCTTTCCAAGTATAGATTATTATTACTTTCATCCAGATGAGCCCTCGTTCTGTGTTTTAGATTGACACTTGTTTATTGCAGTTGTGGTTGGAAAAATATCATAACATGGAACTTAAATAAGCTCTGAAGCGTCACTGAGGTGACAATGAGCTGCTGACAGGACTTTCTCTTTGTATTCTGCGCTGTGTGATTGATGAGGAGGAATCTGTAACAGTGTCAGAGGACAGAACCCAAGGAGTGTGATGGACGGTGAAGACGCAGTGAGGACAGTATCACACGCCCTCTGGGCAAAGGCTCAGACATTTGATGGGCGACCTCTGCGTGATCTGTCTTAAATGGACGGTAACGGGGAGGGGTCTGTTTTTGGCGTGTGGCACAGGAGAGCTGTGTGTGTGTGTGGGGGGGGTGGAGATGGCAGGGAACAAGGGATAGGGATTAAAAGTGCACTCATTCTGAACTATTCCAGGGACAAGAATCTCAGTCCCAAGAGATCTCCAAGCCACTCAGCCATGTCGTCATCTCTTGTTGGGACTTTTTAAGGCCTGAGAGCGCGGTGTCTAAAACAACAGTGCTGGCTTCCTCCTCTTCAGCTGTTCAGACTTAAAGAACAATACTTTTCTACCCTCATATATCTGCTTCTCTGGGCTGTGCAGCTATTTCTGGGCAGTGTTTGCAGCAGGCTGGAATCTGCTGCTTCTATTTCTCTCTGTCGCTTTGTCTCTGAGGGGATCAGAGATGTTTATGGTCGCGGACCATCGCTTTGGGACGTGCACTCACACACACTCATCACACACTCATCACACACTCATCACACACTCATCACACACTCATCACACACTCATCACTCACTCATCACTCACTCATCACACACTCATCACACACTCATCACTCACTCATCACTCACTCATCACTCACTCTTTTCTCCTAACCCTCTTACAACTTCCCAAACTTTCTTGATGATGCAACACAAGACGTAAAGTAGTGGATCAGAGCAGTTTGTTCCAGATGTCTGGATTCTTTAAACATCAGCACAGAGTTCATCTTTTTCAGTTAGGGTAAAGGTCAGATGTTCTGTGTTCTCTACATGGGTGTGTCACTCATCAGCAAACCAAAACAAAAAAGTGGGTGATACCATATCCTAATGCCAGACGACAGACAGGACCAGATTAAACAGGACTGTTGATGGACATGATGATGGTGTGGAGAACATGAGGGCGGGGCCGGGGGGTTAAATGTGGATTGGAATGATGGGTGGAGAGCTGGTCTGAGGGGACCAAGCCTGGCCCAGTCTGTCTGAACTGCATCATCCTTCATGGATGTTCACTCATCAACATTCCTCCGCTGTGCTTCATCTTCGCGCTTCTCGCCAGTTGTAACACCCAGACCACACCTATCAGATCTGGCAACCGCAGAGCAACGATAGCATCCGTGCATGAACCTCAGATCTTGTGTTGCTGCTCAGGATGCACACACACACACACACACACACACACACACACACACACACACACACACACAGACACACACACCAGTAACACAACAACACTGAGGAGTGGTGTGAACAAGTGATGGAGCTCCTGCACCAAGCTTCAACTTTAATCACAGACTCGTGGTCATGCAACATGAAAAGTCAGTGAATCCAAACATCTTCTCGGTCAACACTCCTACCTTTCTTTGTGGGCTCTGGCATCTTGAGCCGTGTCCCAAGAAAAGCGTCAGGGAGTCAAAAGGTGCAGGACAGTGGACTGTTGTGGGAGGACAGCTTCGGTTTGGGAGTCCGCTCAGTCCAAGAGGGAGAGAGAGATGATGGTGGTGATGATGATGATAAGAACAGGAAGAACCTCCGGGACCCCACAGGCCACAGTGATGGGAGATGAGGAGGGCGCGGGGATACGGCCTGGAAATCTCAGTGGGGGAGGAGAGAGGACCAGTGACAGATACAGGAGGGGGGACAGGCTTTCAGGCCTTATATAGCAAGGTGGCAGGCTCCTCCTCTTTATAATTAACAGTAGAGCTTTGTTTTACAATGTCTGCAGCATCACTGTCCCCAACCCACTGCTGCTGCTGCTGCTGATGCTGCTGCTGCTGCTGCTGCTGCTGCTGCTGATGCTGCTGCTGCTGCTGCTGCTGCTTTGTAGAAAAGAGGCAACAGCAAGTCGTTCTTTTCGTTTCATTTTCTTTTGTCATTGTCGACCTCAGACTTTGATTCTCCGGCCTGTAGAGGGCGCTCTGCCAACACTGAGCTCTGGAAAGTTGACTCGAGCTCAACACAACATCGTGGCACATGGTGATGTGGTGAAGCACACATTCCTGTTGGATTCTGACTTTTCAAAGGTTGCAGCAAAACGATAATGCAGCTGTCGCCGAGCGAAGTTTCCAGAATCAAGTCTCAGATTATTCTCTAAACAGTGATGCGTTCATCTCTGCTCAGATCATTAGTATCTAAAGCACATGTACATTTTAAATGATGATTTTTAAAAATGTCTTAATTATTCACATAAATGCTCATATTGGTTCATCTGTTGATTATTCTGTGGGATTATCGATCACCTGTTTGATAAAAATGTTCTTAAATGTCTTGTTTTTGTCCACAAACCAACATAATTCAGTTGTCATGTTGATTTCTCTGTTTTATGGAGCAAAGAAACAGAAGCAGATTTGAATTCTTGAAGAAACATTCAAACAAAGATGAATCCATGATCAAAATAGTTGAGGGTTAATTTAGTCATGGATTAATAACGGAATAATCCACTAAGTGTTTCAGCACAAGTGAATAATGTATTCTGGGACTATTTGTGGCTGCAGATTTAGTGTCCCACCAAGTATTTAAAGCTGCAGGCTGGTGTGTGTGGGATCAACTTAAAAATAAACCGCCTGCAGAAGTGAATTTCTGCCTCGTATCTGTGGTGGATTTGTGTATTCTCTCTTGATTGTTGTCCGTTCCCAGAGGAGTTGTGCGGCTGCTGGTGACAAATCAGTGGTGACAGAGCTATTTCTATTATTGTGATTATTGTTTGTTGTTGCACTTCAGAAGTAGGTGAGGAGCGAGTGGACGTGGACGTCTAAAAGGACGAGTGTCGGACGAGTGTCGTCATTGTCACAGGTCTCAGGCTGATGTAATACTTTCCGACAATCCCGTGTTATGGTCAGGTGATTTATACGACACGCTCAGAGAATCTTTGGATTTCTTTCATAAGAGAAGAGACTGAGATGACACGCGTTGCTCTGAAGCCAGATGCCAGATATCAGTTTAATCCGAGAGGAACGCTGTCCAAGAACAGCAGGGGAGATGCCTGGCTGCTGCTTTTGTGGCCTATACTTAGAAGCTCCCATAAACCTTGACATTTGACGTGTGTATCTGACATGAAACGCCGCTTTCATTGTGTATTGTCTTTGAATTTGCTTCCTTTGGGCCTAATGCAGTAAAGTTTAAACACAGAGGCTGAACGATGCTGGATAAACAAGCAGCAACAACACTGAAGCCTCAAAAATAGTGTGTATTAACAATTTAAAATGAAGAGAAACCAAAAGATCCCTCTGTAGTTGTTCACAAACACCAGAGTCTGTGTGTTAAATGTGAACAAACATATTTAAAGTAACGTTTCTTTGAGTTCTTGTCCAAAAACAGGACAAAGAATGGAAACTGTGTCTACGTAATGTGAACACACATCTTCTTTCTTGATTGCAAGTTTCTCAGTTTTCAGATCCGCTCGGTGTTAAAGGCTCAAAACTAACTGTGTTAAGTGTTAATGATCTCAATGTGGAAGTGAATTTAAAACATGCACAGTTCATTCTGCAGACAGCTCTATTTTCAGTCTTTTCTCCCCGATGTCCGACTCATCCATCGTTGTTCATGACAACCACAGCGTGTGGGGAGATCCCTGACTCTGTAAATACTCGTATAATCCAGTTTACTGCAGGAACCGGTGAGTGTGTGGTTTTCATGTGTATGTGGCCTTTCCTGGTAACCAGACACCTGCAGCTCAGTCCGCCCATTTATAACTTTAGAGCGGGCTCCAGCAGTAAATACTAGGATTAAGGAAGTATCACGCAGGTCCACTACAAAGACCACAAAACCATTTAGTTCTGCCCGGGACAGCAGAGAGTTCACATCACTGAGGCGGTTTAGCCATGAGGTCAGTCCTCGGGGGGGTGGGGCTAAAAAAAAAACACTTGACAGGGACGACACTGACGCCATCTGGTGTCTCAGAAAACAAAGAAAACAACTTAGAATAGTTTAGTTTTAAAATAACGTAGTTTTAATTAGTTTTTATTTTTTGTAAATGCTTAGTTTTTAGTTTTGTTTTTATTAGTTTTTGTTTTTTGTAATACAGAGAATTTGTCAGGTGCAAGATGTATTTGGACACATGAACGACCGTCTCTGAATCAAATATAACTAAGACCTGAACCTGAAGACCTGAACCTGAAGACCTGAACCTGAAGCCCTGAACGTGCGTCACACAGTTAGTGTGACTCCTCACATGTGTTTAACGTGCATAATCTTCTTTATTTGTCACACAGTGTAAAGAAAAACATTTTATTATGAATGAAAATACAATCTTTCAACATTTGCCAGCAGAGAAAACATGATCATGTATGAAATTCATTTACAAAAAGACGAAAACTAAACATTTCTGTTATTTTATAAACACACAACTCAATTCATCACAAAAAATCTCTCTTCATTCACTTCGTTAATCTGTGTTGGTTAATCTGTTGCTGGTTAATCTGTTGCTGGTGAATCTGATGGTTCATCTGTGCTGGTTAATCTCTGCTGGTGAATCTGTTGCTGGTGAATCTGGGCTGGTTAATCTGTTGCTGGTCAATCTGTTGCTGGGAAATCTGTGCTGGTTAATCTGTGGCTGGTTAATCTGTGGCTGGTTAATCTGTTGCTGGTTAATCTGTGCTGGTGAATATCAGGACAGGATGATTTGTACAAATATAAATTGTTGTTAATAACAGTACCTTGTATTTATTGAGTCATATTTACACCTGTAGCTAAGGGTTAGGGTTAGGGCTAATCCTAATCCTAATCCTAACCCGTAGCTGCCAGAGAGCGTCAGATGAGATGATGACAGCACTGCAGTGACAGAAGAGTGTCGTGGCTGAACTGGTAGGTGAGTTTCTTCTTCACCTTGAAGATCTCTCCTGAGCGGGCGTAGTTCCTGAGGGCCCGCGACATCTTCTGATAGGTCATGGGCCTCTTGTTGCCTTTCCTCTGGCCCCACAGTGCCGCCACCTGGTCCTTGTTGCTGGAGGAGAAGCGGAAGACGCCGGCGGCCGCCGGGACCCAGGACACACAGTGGGCCATGTTTGGATCCTCCAGCATCTCAAAGAGAAAGTGAAAGAGTCGCACCTTCCTCCCTGCAGCAGAGCGTGTTATTCATGATGATGATGATGATGATGATGAAGCAGTTACAGTTAATCATTTCCCCCAAAATCTCTGGACTGCTGAGATGCTTTTTGATCTCATGGAGGCGCTGAAGCCGTAAATGTAGTTGTTATCTGATAGATATGTAAAAACCGCGCACGCCTCCATTGTGTTTTTACCATAAAGGGAAGGTCTCTTATTTGCTCTCTTGGTGTTGTTTCCCTCGGGCTATTAGCGACCGGGGTAATAACAGCATGTAGTGACCAGAAAAAGGAGAACTCACCACTCCCTGTTGCTGTGGCCCGGTGTTTGCTTGTTTGTCTGCTTGATGCAGAGTTTGGCACCGACCCATGCTCACTCACTGCTGCTGCTGCTGCTGCTGCTGCTGCTGCTGCTGCCGGGCTTTGGCACAAGGTTGTTGAGGCTTCGTGTGCCGGGAGCGGCTGAGGGTCATGTTTGACGTGAGGGAACCATGCAGAGCATGAGAGCGCACGCACACACACACACACACAGAGCACACACACACACACACACACACACAGTGTAAATAGAGCTGGCTGGCAAACTTCCTCTATGTCACCTCAGATTAAAAATGTGCCGTCATTTGATATCAGATGTGTTTATAGTAAAACAGATACGATAAAATCGTCGTCGCTCCCTGACATCAACGCGTCAGTCTCACCGGTGGATCGTAGCACGTCCAGCGCTGGTCACGTGCCTCCTCCCCCCCCTCCTCCTCCTCCTCCTCCTCCTCCACAGGTGCACGTCCAAACTCTTTATCCTCTGCAGAAAAGAAGTGAAAACCAAAAGGTTTGTCAAAGAAGAAAAGGTCTTTCCTGATGAGGAAATCTCTCCTCTTACCGTTTCCTGTGGCGTTGTGTCTGTAGTATTCCTCCAGGAACTCTAAGATCACCTCAAAATCTGACTGAGTGTCCTGAGAAGAGAAAGGTTGAGAGAACACAGCGTCAGTGTGTGCTGATGAAGAAGCTGAAGCTGCTGCCAGTGAAGTGGGCTCTTTACCATCAGAGATCAGGTCCCTGCAGTTTGGTAGAAGTTGCCAAACGTTGCCTGTGTGACTCTTATTATACATTTTCTTACGTCTCACACGAACAATGACCCCCGACACAGTGAGCCCACGATGACCACATCCTCCCCGCTGAGGCAGATAAGAGGCAGATAAGAGGCGGCCTGGAGGCGCTCAGCGCTCTTTTCAGGAAAAACACACTTGCTGCCATATTTTTCCTCTCAGGATGTGTCTTCACTTCACTTCACGCTCTGACTGTTGTAATATTTCACTGCAGACGTGAAAGTGACAAATCTTTTTCATTCTTGATACAATTGTGTTTTATTTCAGACAAAGCACATGTGAAAGCTTCGGGATTTATTGTGTTACACAAATTACACAAAAACATCCACAGTGAGAATAAACACGATTTATTTATTATGTTACATATAAATGAACATTATGACAATAATGCAACATAAGACACAAAAAACAACATCATTATGTTTTTCAACGTTTTTGCTTCATTACAAACGTTTGATGTTTTCATTTAAACGGTTAAAGGAAACTGGTGTGTAGTGTGAGTATTTACAAACACTGGACAAACGGTTACATGTATACAACGGTGCAGCTGTGTGTGTGTCTGTCTGTGTGTGCGTGTGTGTGTCTGTGAGTGTGTCTGTCTGTGTGTATGTGTGTGTCTGTGTCTGTGTGTGTCTGTGTGCGTGTGTGTGTGTGTGTGTGTGCGTGCGTGTGTGTGTGTCTGTGTGTGCGTGTCTGTGTGTGTCTGTGTGTCTGTCTGTGTGTGTGTCTGTGTGTGTGTGTGTGTGTGTGTCTGTCTGTCTGTGTGCGTGTGTGTGTGTCTGTGTGTGTGTGTGTGTGTGCGTGTGCATGCGTGTGCGTGCGTGTGTGTGTCTGTGTGTGTGTGTGTCTGTGTGTGTCTGTGCATCTGTGTGTGTGTCTGTGTGCGCGTGTGTGTGTGCGTGTGTCTGTGTGTGTCTGTGTGTGTGTGTGTGTGTGTGTCTGTGTGTGTGTGTGTGTGTCTGTGTGTGTGTCTGTGTCCGTGTGTGTCTGTGTGTGTGTGTGTGTGTGTGTGTGAGAGTGTGTGTGTGTGTGTGTCTGTGTGTGTGTGTGTGTGTGTGTGTCTGTGTCTGTGCGTGTGCATGCGTGTGTGTGTGTGTGTGTATGTGTGTGTGTTAAACTCAGTGATAAAGTGTCCCAGTGATTGAAATCTTGTTGCGTTAGAATTGTCGCTTCTTCTCAGAGTTTGCTTGTGCTGTGTGAGGTGAAGCTGGCGGCCAGGTCGTAGTCCTCGTGCAGTTGGTAGTGTCCGTACCAGCTGTGCCAGTCGCCCGCTGCAGAGCTGCTGAAGTAGTTCTGCTCGGCCTGGTTCTGGTTGTGGTTCTGGTTGTGGTTGTGGTTGTGGTTCTGCTGGGTGAGGACCTCCTCCTGTGCAGCGTGGCAGGGGAGGTGCAGGGGCACCTGCGTGTTGCCCAGCTTGTGCAGGATGTCCGGGTTGAACTGGTAGGTGAGTTTGCGGCGCACTTTGATGATCTCGCCCGTGCGGCTGTAGTTCCTCAGCGCCCTCGCCATCTTCTGGTAGGTCATGGTCTTGCGGTTTCCTTTTCTCTGGCCCCAGCACTCGGCCAGCTTCTCCTTGTTCTTGGAGATGAAGTGAAAGGTGCCGCTGCCGCTGTCCGTCCACTGGATGGAGTCGCCCATGTTGGGGTCATTCAGAGCTTCATGGAGGTATTCGTAGAGTCTGAGCTTCTTCCGACCTGAGGGCAGGATGACAACGTTACTGTCCATGCAGGGAAACATGAAGAACAAACACGTACGCATGTCTATCACTGAGTGAGTCACTGAATCATCGTGGGATTGACCTCAAACCAAAGAAAAAGAGAAAAGCTCTCACTTCATCTCCCTGATTCTTGAATATGAAACAACTCACAAATGAATGGGAATGACATTTTGATCTTTTGTTCGTTTGGTCATTTTTCTCCTTTGACTTCAGGATAAAAAGATTTGCTGTGTGGTTGTGTTTTAAACAACATAACATAACTTTTCAATATTGAACGTTATTATTTTGCCTTTTATATTTGTATAAAGTTTATTTATTTATTCTCTCTCTCTGGATTATGAGAAACCTTCCTTGCATGATCAGCAGTGAGCAGCCACTGAGCAGCACCAGCCCCTTTTTAAACCTGGTGGGGAATCAAACCGGCAACTCAACTAACCAACAAGAAGCAGAACTAAAAAACCTCTTGAGCCTCCGGTTACCTTTGCTGCTCCTCTGTGGTGGTACGATGGAGTAGAAGTGAGGAGATTCAGTTGGTATGGAGTGACCCAGGGAGACGTCAGGGATGACCTGAGGCCACGCCTGCTGCTCACAGAGACACACAATCACACACACGTCACAATCGTCACAATCACAACAGCTCTGACAGTGATCGTGCGTGGACTCACGGCCGCGTCGTTCCAGTCGTACGCGGCGGCTGGAGCGTCGGGCGGAGGAGTGACCGGGCAGCAGGACATGTGACACTGCAGAGACGAGTGCTGAGCTCCCAGAGTTTCATAGTGCGGGAACTCTGAAATATGTTACAGTTTAGTTTATACACTTTACTGGGAATAAAAACACACGTCTGAAAATGTTCAGTCAACTTCAGTCAGTGACTTTACTTCAGTTTGAAGGAACTTTATCGTTTATGTGTTTATGTGTGAACTTTATGTTCCAACCAAAGCAAACAAGTTCTTCTTAACTTGAGGTCGACTGAACTTCATTTAGCTTCATTTTTGTTCTGAATAAATGAAGTTAATTCAAACTAAAGCTTTAACTCATTCATTCAGCTGGTAAGTAGTTTGTGTGTCACACTTTTTCAGTGTATTTATCTGTTGTTTTATTTGTGTCTGATGTTTGAATTCTGACAGGAAATCAAAGTCAACTTAAATAAAGACTTTAAATGTAACTATAGAAGAAGAAATGTTTGTGTTGAAGAAAGAATAATTGCTTTTTTTCTCCACTACCTGAGTCATAATAAGAATGATTTGAATGGTGTTGAATCACATCGATGGCGTCCTGGAAGTGTTGGTTGATATCGGTGTCCAGTGATGTCTAGGATGCACAGACAAACAATAATAATACAGCACTAATAAAGAAAGTAACAACAACAACAACAACAATAATAATGAGAATATGGTCGTTGTTGTGTAAAACTCACCATCTTATAAACCTGAGTGTTTCCCTCTGCTGAGGCCATGTTCAGAGCTAACAGGTGAGCGCAGCTCTGCAGGTTTAGGACAGGGACACATATATACGTGTGTGTGTGTGTGTGTGTGTGTGTGTGTGTCCAATAATTTAAATATGTTCACTTCACGACGCACTTCTTCTTTTTTTTTTTTTGGATGAACAGATGAGATGATAGACGTGTGAGCGTCAGCCTCGTCCTCGGCGATCACAATCTACAAACAACACTCGACACCAGGGGTAAACCACCGATTCTACACCTTGACCAAGGAATTTGCATAAACCAGGCCAGACTCACACTCACACACACACACACATACACGGCGCTCGATGCTACTCACACACTCATTTGACTTTAATGTGGCTCTTAATTGTTTGTCAGTGATAGAAGTTTGCATAAAAGATACGAGAGACACTCGTGAAACTCTTTAACAAACCATTCACTTTGAACAAATCAATGCATCGTCAGTAACTCATTAAACCCTCGATTGAGACTTGAATTGATCTTTTTCCCTTTTATGAAAGTTTATTTCATTTGTAGTCGCTGAGTCGCTTAAACTGAGAACAAAAAAGTGATAAAAACTCTTTTTCATTTTTATTCTTCACAAAGCAACATAAACTGTCTCAAATCAAGAAAACAACAAAACTCTGTCCTTTTATTTATTATTGTTTATCGTCCACCATCATCACAGTTACATTCATGTTTTTCTTTAGAAAAATCTTAAGATTATTGTTCTATTATTATTATTATTACCATAGTGAACTGGGACTGGGACAGAAAGTGATAAAACTAAAAATGTCTAAAAAACAAAGCAACATAAATCATGTCAACAATCATCAGCATGTTTTTAACAATATTTAAATAATATTAATAAACCAAAAAATTGTTATTGTTATAAAGAATTCACTTTAAAGTCTTGCGCACACACGCGCACACACACGCACACATACACACACATACACACGCGCACACACACACACGCACACACACACACGCACACACACACGCACACACGCGCACACACGCGCACACACGCGCACAAACACGCTGCCCCTCCTGTTCAAATAAACACAGGCTTGTTTTTGAGAAGTGCATTTATCTCAGCGTGCAGTTTAAATATCAACCGACTGCCCCTGAAGTTCCCCTTTTGGCCTTTGCTGAGGTTGAAGTTGCAGTCGAGACGCAAAGATTAGACGCTGCACAGATTACACCAGATTATGCCGGATCTTTATATTATTATATACTTTGTTACTACCAAATAACATAACATCAGAAGAAGAGTTGGTTTTATGGTCTGTATTTATATAGAGCTTTTCTAATGTTCATGATCTGCTTTATACCACAGTTTTCACTCAGTCACATATTCACACATCTTTATTCACTCATTCACATATTCTCACATATTCACACATCTCTATTCACTCATTTACATATTCACTCATTCACATATTCACACATCTTTATTCACTCATTCACATATTCTCACATATTCACACATCTCTATTCACTCATTTACATATTCACACATCTCTATTCACTCAGTCACATATTCACACATCTACATTCACTCATTCACATATTCACACATCTCTATTCACTCATTCACATATTCACACATCTCTATTCACTCATATTCATATATTTACACATTTACATATTCACACATCTTTATTCACTCATTCACATATTCACTCATTTACATATTCACACATCTCTATTCACTCATTCACATATTTACACATCTCTATTCACTCATTCACATATTCACACATCTCTATTCACTCATTTACATATTCACACATCTCTATTCACTCATTCACACGCTGCAACATGGGTTTAAGTGTCTTTGCTCAAGGAGACGAGCAGAGCCAGGAATCGAACCCACAACCTTCCAGTGGAAAGACAACACACCCTACCACTGACCCACCATGGCTCAATCCTAACTCCTCACATTTATATGAAAATAATAACTTTTAATACTTCAGTAAATGTCATAAACTTTAAGACTTTTACTGAAGACTTTATATAATTAAGTGACTTCATTTTCTGCTCACACACTTGTACGTTTACTCTAAAAGTATGACTTTAAAGTACTTTATACAAAGACTGGTTTGTTGTAATTATCACTCAGTAAAGGTTTTTAATTCAAATATATATGTATATATATATATATATATCAAAAATAATGCCATTACGAGTGTGTGTGTGTGTGTGTGTGTGTGTGTGTGTGTGTGTATATGAGGGAGAGAGAGACAGAGTGTGTGTGTGTATGTGAGGGAGAGAGACAGAGTGTGTGTGTGTGTGTGTGTGTGTGTGTGTGTGTGTGTGTGTGTGTGTGTGTGTGTGTGTGTGTTTCCTGTCAGTGCTGCTCGCTGATAAAAACACAACAAAGAACCACAAACCTCGTCCTCTCGTCGCCTCCATTCACTATGAAATAAATTACAGACCACAACCTGTCAGCCTGTGTGTGTGTGTGTGTGTGTGTGTGTGAGAGAGAGTTTAACTCTTTCTTTTCTAGTTGAGATGTTGTCAGAATCCACTAAACTCGTAATGTTCTATTTTGTTCTTTTATTTTCCATTTTTATCTCGTTCTATTTTATTCTATCCAAGCTCATTATAGTGAACGACTAACTAACAGCATTTACTAAAACTAAGCATTTACTAAAAAATAAAGACTAAAACTAAACATTTACTAAAAAATAAAGACTAAAACTAAGCATTTACTAAAAATAAAGACTAAAACTAAACATTTACTAAAAATAAAGACTAAAACTAAGCATTTACTAAAAATAAAGACTAAAACTAAGCATTTACTAAAAATAAAGACTAAAACTAAACATTTACTAAAAATAAAGACTAAAACAAAGCATTTACTAAAATAAATACTAAAACTAAACATTTACTAAAAATAAAGACTAAAACTAAACATTTACTAAAAATAAAGACTAAAACTAAACATTTACTAAAAATAAAGACTAAAACAAAGCATTTACTAAAATAAATACTAAAAATAAAGACTAAAACTAAGCATTTACTAAAAATAAAGACTAAAACTAAACATTTACTAAGAATAAAGACTAAAACTAAACATTTACTAAAAATAAAGACTAAAACTAAGCATTTACTAAAAATAAAGACTAAAACTAAGCATTTACTAGAAATAAAGACTAAAACTAAACATTTACTAAAAAATAAAGACTAAAACTAAGCATTTACTAAAAATAAAAAAGTTATCTTCACTCCGATCTCAGCTCTTTATTCATCTTCACTTTCTTTCATTTTCATCAGACATCAGCGAGGAAGCGCAGCCTTAAACATCAAATCTCTGTCACTGCACAAAATGAAAACTGATTTTGACTGAAAATGGACTTGAATTCAGTGTATTTAACTAACCACACCAGTTTTTGGACTTATTTACAGATCATTTAGTTTGAAAAAAAGTTATTTTCCTCTAATTGTGATTATTTATTTTCTTGTTTTTTAGAGGCATTTTTTGCAGTGTAATCTAAACTTGTACAAAAAACTAAATGTAGTTAATGCATCGGTTTAAAAAATGTGGACGTTTTCATCTTTCAATAATATTCATCAGACAATAATATTCTCCCGTTTCATATTTAATAAGTTAATAATTCTTTGTCATTTGTCACTTTGTGGTCAAATATATATATTTTTTTCTTGTTTTTTAGAGGCATTTTTTGCAGTGTAATCTAAACTGTACAAAAAACTAAATGTAGTTAATGCATCGGTTTAAAAAATTCGGACGTTTTCATCTTTCAATAATATTCATCAGACAATAATATTCTCCAGTTTCATATTTAATAAGTTAATAATTCTTTGTCATTTGTCACTTTGTGGTCAAATATATTTTTTCAGAATAAAGGCTCTAAATTCTGGATGAAAGATTTTTGAATTCATCTGTGGGGCCAAATACTGATGCCAGCGGTCCAGTTTTGGCCCACGGGCCGCCAGTTGCTGACCACTGTTTTAGATATTAACATCCATTTGTCATCTTTGTGTCCACTTCCTCATTACTGTGATACTGAAAGTCTTAAACCTTTGTGGTTTCCAGTGTTTCCTCTTTCTGCTCCTCTTTATTGTGTGTGTGTGTGTGTTTTGTGCGTACACACAATCTCTCTCTCACACACACACACACACACACACACACACACACACACTCTGATGAATATTTGTAATTATTATAATGTAATAGTAATTGAATTGAGCTCCTGTGACGTTGTATTCGCCACAGATAAAGTTTCATTTTCTCACATTTGGCTTAAGTGCAGCTGTTATCTGCTCATGATGAGGATTATAGTATTAAAATGTTATAATATTCTAATATTGTAATGTTGGTGACTGTGTGAGACTGACACTGTAACACAAACAAAGAAACGCTCTCCTTCCCCTTCTCCATTCAATAGCCGCGTGCTTGTTGGCGCTGATGTGGAAACAGCCGTCGCACACTCAGCCCATTGTTCTTCTTTATTTACTGTCACTCGATGAAAATCAAGAAGTGCTGAAGCCGCTGGTGTGTGATGAGTGTGTGAGGAGTGTGTGAGGAGTGTGTGATGAATGTGTGATGAGTGTGTGATGAGTGTACAGACAATTATAATCATTATCTGTGATATGGTGTTCCAGAAGTCACTTTAAGTCTATTTTTTAATCAACATTTATTCTACTTTCTTCCTTTTGGACTCAAAATAAGAAAGCGGTTAAGTCATTTTTTCTTTTGATAATCCCACTGGTTCCACTTTTAAAGCTGCAGTATGTAATTTAGGGATTCTTCAGATTATTATTATTCTGTGTCATTTTTGAGGAGGTTAACGAGCATAACACTCTGGAAACTTGGCACGGAGGTCAGGTGTGGCGAGAATGCGATATTGTCATAGTGCTCGGACCCGTGCGTTGCACCAGGGCTCTATAGCGCCACCCTAAGGTCAAACGTGGATGGAGCGAGCCAAGATTGAGTTGCACTGAATTTCACGAAACTTGGTGTGAACTTGTTACAAACCAAGACGGACAGAAAAGTCATGGCTTCAAATCAACATTTTGAATTTGCACCCAAACTCGTCTGAGGGCGTTTGTCGTATCCACATAAAAACAAAGACATCGAATCATCGTCGATTACGTTTCACACACAACACAAAGAAAGTTGTGTGAATGTGTGAACTCAGTGTGACGGACGAAACACACTCATTCATAAATATAACGTTAAAATCTCTTACATTCAGTAAAATAAACTTGATTTAAGTGTAATATTTTATATTACTTTATATATATACATATATATATACATATTTATATGTGTATGTATACTTGGAATGTAACCCTCGTCTAACTAAAATAAATCTTATAATCCACAGCTTTTAATGTCAACAATCTTAATCTTAATCTGCCTCTTGCCTGTTTTTGTTCGGTCAGTGAAAGCGTGAACAGGACGTCCTGTTGACCTGAGGTTCACGTTAGACTGGTTGTGTTGCTGAACGACCAGCAGGTGGCAGTGGAGAGCTTCATACTGACACTGTGTGTGTGTGTGTTTCATGTCACTGTTGTGTTGCGCTCACACAAAGAAAAACTCAAATAAACATTTCAAGTTTCAGGGATTCTTTAAAATTGTACGTTACACGATTTTACATTTCTGTTGCACAGAGAGGAAAAGGCCATGAGCTCTGAGCTGAGCTGAGGTAGCAGAAAACAAATCAACACAACTGCAACACAAAGACTGTTAATAACAATGGATGCAGGGGGCAGCAGTTAGCCACCAGGGGGCGACTTTGCTGGTTGCAAATAGAACTCAGTTTAAATGGTAGTCAGTGGGAAAATGAGGCTTCTTCTCCTTTGATTCATGAAGTCAGTAAACTTGTGATGTCAGTTTTTCTGACTCTTCGCTGACACAGATGATAAATGATGGAACATACGACAGCTGAGCTCGTCCGTCAGCTGAAGTCTGTGAACGTCCACATTTAGAAGACTGCGTTCACCCTTTATTTACAGTCTGTGGTGCAAACCAGATTTGAACGTGTGATTCAGGGTTGAAGGAGAGCTTCTCTACTTCCTGCAGTAGACCACAGCTCCATACGCCAGCACGCCGACGACGGCCACTACAGCAGCGCCTCCACACAGCAGCTCTGTGGAGCTCACATGTTTGCCAGTCTTTGGAACACTGGGCTCTGGTTTCAGCTTTTCTGCTGCCGATTCAGACTTTGAATGTTCCTGTGGATCTGAAAGAGGGATCTGTGAGAACTTCAGATGCTCCAGACTTTCTACTGGAGGCTCCGGTTCCATCGGTGCGAGGATGGACGGAGGATGGAGACCCTGACCGGAATAAAGCTGCTCAGCTTCAAAGAGGATGGTTGAGGAGACCGGGGTGGATGCTGTGGACGGTGGATCGAGCTTGAGGATTGGCAGATGAGGCAGCGCCATCGGAGGAACCACTTGCCTGAACACTGTTGGCTCCTTCTCCACATCCGGTTCCTCTGCTGACACCAGGATCTCCTCAGTTTCTGGAGCCTGGATCTCCTGCTCCTCCTCCCCACCTAAAACACTCATCACACTCATCTGCATCTCCTCCGCGTCTTCCTCCTCTTCCTCTTCTCTTCTCTTCTCTGCCTCCTCAAGCATCTCCACCTCCTCTCGCTCCAGGTGGACCATGTCAGAGTTGGAGAAGTGGTTCTCCTCCCCACCCTGAAGTGCATCATCACTGCTGTCGAGGCTCTTGGCGTCGTCCACGTCCACGTCCACGTCCACGTCCACGTCGCCCATCGTGGACCAGGACTCTGCCAGCAGGCTCTCGCTCTGCCAAGCGGTGGCGCTCTCTGCCCGGTTCAGAGGAAGCGCAGTGGGACCAGGACTTGAGGACGTGGCCTCCTCACCACCTTCATCCTCCCTGCTGAACTGGACTGAGGCCTTTCCCTCCAGAATGACGCCTGGATGCTGCAGAGACAAAGCAGATCAGAGGAGGGACAAACTTCATGTACTGGTGTAAACACGAGTTCATGCTCTCGTCTGCAGTTGTTTATCGAGTTTTAGAAACTAACGAGAAACAACAACGGCTCAAAGTCAGGAGGCGACTTTAACACTGACTTTAGTGTATGATGCTGTTGCCTCAGTCCGTCTACACGTAAGTGAAATCACTTTCAACACGAGGTCTTGACACGGCTACACAGAGGAACCTGTGTGTACTTTAATGGTTTGAATGTCTCTTAGTGTTTAATGGTTTTAACCAAGCGCTTGAGTCACAGCTGATGTAGTCCAGTTAGGACCACAAAGAACTCATCAGGAAGTGAATTCAGTCATTTCAAAGGTCTCACTGTTGGCCTGTCACAGCCCTGCAGTTTTAAACGTCTCTGTTATGAGGGCAGCAGGTGAATCAAGACCAGGATGAATGAAAACTTTATTCCTATTTTGTGGTTTGTCATTTTTAAAGAGTGGGTCACCATAATAAAAGTATGGGGAACACGGTCAGATATAAGATATACATGCAGATTTTATGGTGAGGGTGATCTCAGAGGGTCAGAGCGGATGTAACGGTTGATTAAGTCCAGCAGGGGGCAGTGATGCCACATCACAGGTGCCAACCACTGTGGAACACCTCCACCAACCAACCAACCAGCCAACCAACCAACCAACCAACCAATCACCAACCAACAAAACCAACCAACCAACCACCAACAAACAAACAAACAAACCAAGATTTTATGAACACAAAAAAGTCATATAAACAGTTTTGAAAATGAGAAAACTAACCTTTAATAAAAAGTTTCTTTATTTAGCTCCAGTTTTGACCAAGTATATGAAAAGACAACTAACTAAAGTGAATAATGCACCTTTAAACGTACATTGGTACATTTCATGAGTATAGTATTTTTATGATGTTGTGTTCCTTCACACCTGTCTCCTGATATCGTGATTGTTTTCTGTTTTCTGTTTGACTCGCTGAATGTCTTGGCTCTGCTCTTCCTCTGCGCCTCAGCTCTCTCAGCTGCTGATGAATGGAAAAAGTTTTATCTTTAGCCTCAACCTGCATGCCTTACTATGTTTAGTCACTACATGCATCTCCATGTGTCGCCCAGGAGTGGAAGCTATTCCAGGGATTTCACGTGTCGTGAGAATTTGGCTCGTGGAAGTGACAAATGACATCGGTCAGTGCCACTTTATTAGGCCCCCGTGTTTAAATGCTCATCAGCCAATCACAGGACAGCAGCTCAGTGTATTTAGACGTGATGGCACTGCTGAGGATCAGTGTGGAAGAAAAGGGATTTCAGTGAAATGTTGTTGATTTACTGGGATTTTCACACACAAACAATTACTGAGAATGTTTCAAAAATTGATGAGTTCAAAATGACAGAAATGCTGCTTTGACTCAAATAACCTCATCTCTGAATGGATCATTCCTGACGTCATTCCTGACATCCTGTTAATAAAGGGAGTGTTTAATATCAGTGATATCACCATGTCTAAATAAACACATGTGAAGCATGACTCTCGTCTCCTCCTCCATGTGCTTCGTTATTCACCCTCGCGTGTCCACCCCAGAATAGATTTCCTGCACACTTGTTCCTCACTGACTAATGTTTATCACGCTCTGATCATTATGGTCTGTCTGGTCTCAGCTTTCAGATCACGTCTGTTAACAAGAACAAATCCCTCTAACAGTGTCTCTGGAGCTTAAATAGGGTTTACATTGGCACTCAGACTGAAGTTGTGAATTCAACTTATAAGAAGTGACGTAAAAGAGGACAGGTGAATGATGAGGACAAGTGAGTGATGAGGACAGGTGAATGAACAGGACAGGTGAGTGATGAGGACAGGTGAATGAACAGGACAGGTGAGTAATGAGAACAGGTGAATGAAGAGGACAGGTGAGTGATGAGGACAGGTGAATGAAGAGGACAGGTGAACGAAGAGGACAGGTGAGTGATGAGGACAGCTGAATGAAGAGGACAGTTGAGTGATGAGGACAGCTGAATGAAGAGGACAGGTGAGTGATGGGGACAGGTGAATGTAGAGGACAGGTGAGTGAAGAGGACATGTGAATGAAGAGGACAGTTGAGTGAAGAGGACATGTGAATTGGTGTTAAGGTCCCTGAGTGAGTGACATGTGTGACCTTTGACCCATGTCGACTGACACGGTTTACATATTTAATTTAAAAAGTTTTGTCTTTAATTTAAAATAGTTCATGAGAGATTTGTGTTCTCGTCCTTTTCTCATGACACAAAAAAGAGTTCTTTTAATTTTGCATTTTTACTTTAACTTAAGTACATTTTCAGATCAGTACTTTTACTTGTACTTAAGTAAGATTTGATCAAAACTAACTCTAGAAAGTAAGTCTTTCACCTGTGATGATGATTCCTGTGGTTTATACATGTGTGTGTTTTGGTCCTCTCACACACACACACACACACTGTGTTCCAGTGTGTTGTCAGAGACCAATCAGCCTGTCCCTGTGTGATCCTCCCTCACTCTCTGGCCTACTTGAGTAATTGGATTCCCATTGATCGTCGTCCAGAGACGACAGAGCTGAAATAAACCATCAGGGTTTTCAGCTGCAGTGATTTGAAGAAGACATAAAGAGATGAGAGTAAAGACAAAGCAGCTCCGTCCTCACGTCCTCACGTCCTCTGTCTGTTTGTCCTTCATCAGTGACCTGTAACTGTAACCACTGTGGTTTCCACACGGACTCTTCTCATGATCACAAGCTTTGCTAAAACTTTTTTTTTTAACACAGTATTCATTCATTCATTCATTCATTCATTCATTCATTCTTTCATTCTTTCATTTATTTACTTAGTCTTTAAAAGAAACCCTGGTGTCGTACCTGCGTCCTCTCGGTGTCGTGCTGAGTGAGCTGTGAGACGAGAAGCAGGTGCTGGAAAAATCAAAGAGCTTTCAGACACCGAGCCACAGAATGACACAGAGGCAGCAGACAGACACTCTGTCTGTCTCTCTCTCTCTGTCTCTCTCTCTCTCTCTGTCTCTCTCTCTCTCTCTCTCTGTGTCTCTCTCTCTGTCTCTCTCGCTCTCTCTGTGTCTCTCCCCCCCCCCCCCTGAAATCCATGACACAACAGTTGGCAGAGACGTGTCAGTGGTGACTTTGTGATTATCTGTCTGGTGGAATCAGACTTTAACCTGTGTGTTGAGTGAGTGAGTGAGTGAGTGTGTGTGTGTGAGTGAGTGAGTGAGTGAGTCCTCACAGAGCTCTGTGACATGGACAGAGTGGAAAATGCACCTCGGACAGAAAGAGGAGCTGTTTCTGAAACTGACTTTCCTCCCTACAGTTCCATCTGCTGGCAAAACACATCACACCTCAGTGCCGGCATGTTCACACCCACACGCACACACACACACACACACACGCGCGCGCACACACACACACACACACACACACACGCACACACACACACACACGGTCTGAATAAAAGATTAGGATCAACACCGACTCACTAGGTTCATAAGCTTTTATTTGTGGTTTGAATTCAAACTAAAACTGTAGTGAAAATGTGCTTGGTTTACTTCTTTGTAAATGTATTTCATACATAATCATTATGTAGTTAGTAGATGTGTCTGATGAGGGTTATTTATTATTATTATCATTATTATTATTTATGTTCATGTTTGTCTTTGATTTTTACCTTTCACCCTTTCACCATCCTCAGCTGTGAAGCACTTTGTCTTTGAGTCAGAGATGGTTGTAAAAATCTTTTGTTGACACACAATATTTTTATGACCTTTTTACATCTCGCGTCTGGCTAATTTTGTCCATATTACAAAAAACACTCAAATGTATGTTTGTATGAAGAGATACAGAGGACAATATAATAATAATAATAATAATATACATGGTGAATAACCCAAAGTAGTATTTAAACACAAGTTTAATGACATTAACATTAAACATAATAATATATTACAAGTGTCATATTATAAGAAATAAAACTGCACATTATTGAGATTTGAATATAGATATCATAAAACAAAACATAAATCAATAATATTATTTAAGAAATGAAATAAAAACATTAAACAATTCAAATAAGCAGCGAAAATAACATGAATTTGATGAAAAATCCAACATTAAATCCATGAAAATCTTTTAGGTCAATGCGTCTCTCGCGCTCTCCTCTGATTGGCCGCTCCCCGGAAGTAAACATCACGTGACCCCGCAGATCAGCTGACCCTGCGTGGACATCTTTACGAGTCACGACTGCAGCGATTAATTCAAACCTCTTCGTCTGTGATTCTCCGGTAAATTAGCGTCGATTTGACGCGAACTTTGCGACATTAAGACGCCGCATTTGTAAACTACGAGCTCCTTTATTTCCGGGTGTGTTTGATTTGAGTGTTTCTGTGTGTTTTCGTGTGTCCAGGCCCGGGCGGATCTTTGACAACCGCAGCGATGGCGCTCAGCGATGCCGACGTTCAGAAGCAGGTAATCAAGCGATTTAACCTTCAAAATGACGCCGTTTAATCCACGACACGACGCGAGCTTGTCCGTCACAGTGGAAACATGAAAAGCACGTGAAAAGCACGTGAAAACCACATGAATGGCGTTTTCATTAGAATGCGAGTTTTCCAGGTGAATGACATTGAAGCCGCGGTGTGTTGTTAGCATTCAAGTAGCTACAAACAGCAGCTACTGAAACATGAGTTATTGAAATAAGCCGTTATTATGTGTCCAGTTGTAGAGACTCGTGTTTGGAAGTAAGTCACATGATGAACACATGATGAACACATGATGAACACATGATGAGGAACTGAGTCAGGAGGAGAAATAACTCGAGGCCTGATCACTGAGGGGCAACTTGGTTTATTCAATACGTTTGATTTCATATTTATACTATTTATACTATTATAATACTATTTATATTAAATACACGCGACGCAGAGCGGTAACAAAACAACTGAATTATCCTTAAAATTCACCAACATCAGCCGCTGGAGGCTCACGTTCCTGTGGAAGGCGTGAAACTTTAAAGGTGCAGTGTGTAAGAGTTGGTGAGCCATGAGGACACACACACACACACACACACACACACACTGATTTGTCCTCACAGGCTTCTGTAGAAACGGCCTTTGCCTAAAGTTGATATAAAAGCTATGAAAATGAAGCTGTCAATCAAACTGAATGACATGTTCTGTGTGTGTTTTGGCTCCTGCTGTCACACTCACACACTCACACACACACACACACACACACACGTTTGGATCTCATTAAGCAACAAAACTGATCTTTACACGAATGTAAAGTGACTCACAGTCACAGTCATTCCTCAGCAGAGTGATAGAAAGCAGCAGCAGCAGCAGAGTTCATTCACAGCAGTGCGACAAAAACCTTCCTTTCTTTATGAGGAAGCTGCCGTCAATGCTCCTCCTCATCATCATTGTCCTTTATTGAAATCGCTGCCCTGAATCCTCACATATTAAAATGATTCTCTGTATTTTGATGGATTTTTTCACATTAAGAAACGAGGGAAGTGGTCTGAGAACTGAGGAAGTTTGTTTCAACACAATCCAGATTATCAGACGACATGTGCTCATTCTGGAAACTCCCTCGATCAGCGGCTGTACTGTACTGTACTGTACTGTAGTACTAAAGTGTCGCTGTGTTGTTTGTGTTCGGTTTGAAAAGCTCTGGTTAGATGTTCTGAACATGTGTCAGAGGTGGAACCCTTCACAGAAGCCACGGATACCATGCATCACATCTAAAGCCTAATAATGAGATTATTCTTAAGGGCGTGTCCATTGTGTAAGATCATATATATAAGATGATGGTCGTCTGTTCTCTAACACGTTTCCTGTTTGTGTTTTCAGATCAAGCACATGATGGCCTTCATCGAGCAGGAGGCCAATGAGAAAGCAGAGGAAATTGATGCAAAGGTATGAACACATGAACCACGCGGTGCTGGCGTGGAGGCATTCATGTGCCTTTATGAATACATGAAAAAGATGGAAGGCCTGTTTCTGTGTTGCTGTGTTGCTGTGGTTTGTGCCTCCTCTGAGTGAACTGTGTCTCCCCCTGCAGGCGGAGGAAGAGTTCAACATCGAGAAAGGACGACTGGTCCAAACGCAGCGTCTGAAGATCATGGAGTATTACGAGAAGAAAGAGAAGCAGATCGAGCAGCAGAAGAAGATGTGAGTCACAGGACCAGAGAGGCTTTGTGTGTTTGTGTGTTTGTGTGTTTGTGTGTTTGTGTGTTTGTGACTCTGATGGGACGTCTCGTCTGTCTCCTCACAGTCAGATGTCAAACCTGATGAACCAGGCTCGACTGAAGGTCCTCAAGGCTCGTGACGACATGATCTCGGTGAGAATCCTCACGTTGACAATAACCACCAGAGAAGACAGGAACCGTGTTCCTGCTTCTCCAGGTGAACGTGTGTCGTGTGACCTCACCCTTTCACATGACCTTGCACGGTGCTTGTCCAGGTCTGGAAAGTCTTGAAAAAAGTCTGGAAAAAAAAGTTCAGCCTATAGTAGAATTTGAGAGTTTGCATAAAAACATTAAAATACATCATAGATGAAGAAAAGCAAATAGACATGACATGAATTCTATATTCATTCATACTTGAATTCTATATTCATTCATACTTGAATTAAAATGTTCCTCTAACTACAGCAGGTGCACTCTTAACAAGACAGCAGGTGCACTCTTAACAAGAAAGCAGGTACACAATGAATTATTTTATATTAAACAACATAAAAGATTTTTTTTGTTAAAATCTCTGTTCACTGAAAACGGAGAAAAAACAGAGGTCTGTGATATTAGATGTGCTGGAATATCATCAATATCACAAATATCATCGATATCACAAATATCATCGATATCATCAATATCACAAATATCACGAATATCATTGATATCATCAATATCACAAATATCAATATCATCAGTATCATCAATATCACAAATATCATGAATATCATCGATATCACAAATATCATGAATATCATCAATATCACAAATATCATGAATATCATCAATATCACAAATATCATCGATATCACAAATATCATCGATATCATCAATATCACGAATATCATCAATATCATCAATATCACAAATATCACGAATATCATCGATATCACAAATATCATGAATATCACAATTATCATGAATATCACAGACTCAGTTTGTTACTTTACTCCAAATGTCAATGATCACAAAGTTTGACAGCTATAACACTACTGTAAATATGTGAACAATAATAATAATAATAATGAGTATGATCATAATAATAATGATGATGATAATGATGATGATGATGATGATGATGAGACGTTTGTGTGTGGTCATCCTCAGGAAATGCTGAATGAAGCTCGTCAGCGACTCGGGAAAGTGGCCAAAGATCCGGCGAGGTATCCGGCTCTTTTAGACGGACTCATGCTTCAGGTTTGTTAACATAGTTAATATTATATTATATTATATTATATTATATTATACAGGTTTGTTAACATAGTTAATATTATATTATATCATATTATATTGTACAGGTTTGTTAACATAGTTAATATTATATTATATTATATTATATTATACAGGTTTGTTAACATAGTTAATATTATATTATATTATATTATATTATATTATACAGGTTTGTTAACATAGTTAATATTATATTATATTATATTATATTATATTATACAGGTTTGTTAACATAGTTAATATTATATTATATTATATTATATTATATTATATTATACAGGTTTGTTAACATAGTTAATATTATATTATATTATACAGGTTTGTTAACATAGTTAATATTATATTATATTATATCATATTATATTGTACAGGTTTGTTAACATAGTTAATATTATATTATATTATATTATATTATACAGGTTTGTTAACATAGTTAATATTATATTATATTATACAGGTTTGTTAACATAGTTAATATTATATTATATTATACAGGTTTGTTAACATAGTTAATATTATATTATATTATATTATACAGGTTTGTTAACATAGTTAATATTATATTATATTATACAGGTTTTATTATGAGTACACCATACATCCATCTATACGTCCATGTTCTACCACTTTATCCCCCACATGATTATTAACTGATGAGTTCTTTGTCATTTAAATGTCAAAAGTTGTCAATCAGTGACGACTTTACAAACAAAAACATTTGTTATTAACAGTTTAAATATTGACATTGAAACAGTAATGATAAACGTATCTTTGAACAACAGTCTTTACTGTTATTTATTTTTATTGATTATTATTTATTTAACCAGGCAAAGATGTTGATGTTAAACTAAAGATTCATTCTTGTTTCCTAATCAGGGATTTTATCAGCTTCTGGAGTCAAAGGTCACCATTCGCTGTCGTAAACAGGACGTGCAGCTGGTGCAGGTGAGTGAATTCAGTGACCACATGAAAACAGCTGATTATTATTATTATTATTATTATTATTATTATTATTATTATTGTTGATATAGATTCATTTAAAGAGGTTTTTTCACAGATGTTAGTGTCCAGGAGGGTTTTCCATCAAGCAGGCTAAAGGCAAAGCCAAGCTTAAATGGCCAAGTCAAAGAGGCGGAGATTAGCCCCAACTCAGTAACCATGGAAACTATGACTCTGGCTAAGCCTCAACCATGGCTAAGCCATAACTGTGGCTCAGGTTTCCGTTCCATCAATCTGAGCCTCAACCCTGTTCCACCAAGGTGGCTAATGTGAATGCCAGCCATGTAACCATGGTAACTTATGCTGCCGGGCAAACCTGGTCTGTAGCAGGCTAAAAGTGAAGCTTAGCACCATCTATGATCAAAGAATGTCCAACAGACAGAAACCTAACCCTAACCCTAACCCATTAGATTGCTTGATTTGCTAAAATGATTCTAGATAAATAATCAATAGATCTGTCATATGATTATTTCCTATAGAATGATAACCAACGTTGCATTTCTTCATGTAATAATCTAACATCAATTGTATGATAAATGTGATGAGTCATGTAAAATACTTTGATTAAATGTAGCCTATTATTATCAAAAATGTAGGCAAGGCTACTTCATATAGCACATTTTAGCACAAGGTGATTCAAAGTGCTTTACATAATATAATAATATAATAATATTCTGCCACGCCACATCCCTGGCTTTATTGATTGCCGCGGTATTGCCCTTCTTTGGGATTATGTGGCTGTAATCCTCATATACCTCCATGAAGTATATGATGTTCTCGCCCCGCTGCGAGAACATCTCTGCGCGTTCTTTTCCTCTTGCTTTTTCGGCATTTTTCACAGTTTCTGTGCTCGACTAGAATGGGCTTTTTATTTTCCCTGTGGGCGTGCACAAGTTTAGGCTTAACAGGTGAGGCTTGACTAAGCGTCAGGTGGAGCCAGCTGATTTCACTTGATGGAACGACTTGGAGCTAGATTGGGAGGTGGAGCTTAGTCAAGCTTCAAGCTTACACCTAAGTCTGGCATTCTTAGCTACGTTGATGGAATACCCCCCCCCCCCCCCGGTTATTTCTTATTTATTTTCTTATTTACGAGGTGAACGTGTGAGTAGTTGTGATGAATGTTTGTGTCGCACATGAGAGTAAGGACGGGTCAATACTCGTAGATTTAAAGCAACTAAAGTGTCGCTGCTCAAATGAATGAGTGAATCTTTGACCTGAAGAAGAGTGAAGAGTTTACAGCAGGTTACGGTGCAGAAAACGACGTTAACAGAAGCTCCACCCACGTTCAATAGAGAGACTGTCTGACCTTTGACCTCTGTGTTGTCTGTGTTGTCTGTGTTGTGGATAAATCCTGAACTTGTAACGTGAACGTTTGATTTCAGGCCTCGATCCAGAGGAATCTTCCCATTTACAAAGCGTCTGTGAAGAACAGCCTGGAGGTCCGCGTGGACCAGGACAACTTCCTGCCTGCAGACATGTGAGCGTGTGAACACGTGAACACGTGAACCCTCCTCCTCCTCCTCATGAAGCTCTGTGTTTAACGTGTTTTCCTCGTCACAGCTCTGGCGGAGTCGAGATCTATAACGGCAACGGGAAAATCAAGGTGGCAAACACTCTGGACAGCAGACTGGACCTCATGGCTCAGCAGGTACACACACACACACACACACACACACATTACATGTTTAAAGGTTGTGATGTTTGTAAAGGATTTGTATCGTCGTTGAACCTAATATTAAAACATGTGATGTGTTTAACTGGAGGTCATGTAGTTTAATCATCATCATCATCGGTCCATAGTTATTGCTCTTGTTTTTGTTAATATTTTCACATTAAAGAAGCAGAAAGACAAAGAAATCGATCAGTTGTTGAGAATCTAAACGTCCACTCGTCGCCTCCAGCCTTTCACGTCTCCTCCTGTAGATTTTGAGGAGCTGGTTTCATGTGTTCATGTGTTCATGTGTTCATGTGTTCACTTACATCATGGATGTTTCTGTGTTTGACAGATGATGCCTGAAATCCGCGTGGCTCTGTTTGGTGCTAATCCAAACCGCAAGTTCCTGGACTGAGTCGCTGCTGAAGAAGAAGAAGAAGAAGAAGAAGAAAAAGAAGAAAAAATCCCCTTTTTATTTTTTGTTATTGTATGAAGAAGAAAAAAGACGTCATTCCTCTCGTGTGTGTGTGTGTGTGTGTGTGCGTGTTGTATTTGCTGTGACCTGTGACCTGTGACCTGTGACCTGGGGCCTGTGCTGAGTCTGGGTTCACACTGGTCAGTTGAACAGCTTCTCCTCTGTGAGACAGAAGGAAGTTTTCCTGACCTTGTTAATGTTCGAGTATGCTCCGCCTCCCTCTGTCAGCTGATGTGAGCTTCCTGTTGGGTTTGATGGGTTGGTCACGCCTCCATGGGAGCTGATAAGGCGCAGGTGGCAGATGAACAAGGTCAGGAAATCTCCTGTGTTGACGTGTAAGTGGGACGAGGCGTGTGACGGGTCAGGGTCTGTGACGGGTCGGGGTCTGTGACGGGTCAGGGTGTGTGACGGGTCAGGGTCTGTGACGGTCAGGGTCTGTGACGGTCAGGGTCTGTGACGGGTCGAGGTCTGTGACGGGTCGGGGGGTGTGACGGGTCAGGGTGTGTAAGTGGGTCAGGGTGTGTGACGGGTCAGGGTTACACAGCGTCTGAGTTTCATGAACCTCTCTCACGGAGCATTGTGTTGACCTTTTAAGAGTGAGTTTATTAACGTTACAACAAGTGTGTGTGTGTGTGTGTGTGTTATTGTTGTGTCATGGGTTAGAGAGGCTGCACCGTCCCGTCCCGTCCTGTTCTGTCCCGTTCTGTTCTGTATCTGAGGTTCCACATTAAATTAAATTTTGTTGTTTTTGTTTTTCTGATTGTGTCTCAAACTGAAAATAATGTATTGTTGTGTAAATGTAAACGTAATAAAATGTAAATCATGAGTAGCACAAGAGTCAGCGTGTGCTCCTCCTCCTCCTCCTCCTCCTCCTCCTCCTCTTGTTTAACAGTTGTTCTCAGACACTGGCCATTCATACTTCATTAGTTTATCACATGGCGTTTGTCAGACTAAAATGCTCCCAATTATCCAGCAGCAGCAGCAGCAGCAGCAGCAGCAGCCAGAGTTCTGCAGACTCAGACTCAGACTCTGAGAGCAGGAGCTGCTCACGCGTGAGTACTTTTATCTTTTATTTCAATAACTTTCTTTTCATTTTTCCTCCTGACTCTCGTCAGAGCTGTGACGTCAGAGCTGAGTCTCGTCGTTTGTCCTCAAATGTCTGAGTTCACGTGTCACAGGTTTGTCTTTATTCACAGAAACTCTCTCTCTCTGTGTGTGTGTGTGTGTGTGGGGTCATGTTGTAGAACAGCGCCCTCCTGTGGCCTGTGAGGACCATGTCTCTCCGTCAGGCTGTGGTCACCTGTGTGTCCCTGCTCGTCCTCGTGTGTGTGAGTGTGAACGATGGGATGCCGGAGCCGAAGCAGAGGGAGCAGCTGATGCGTCAGGAGACGTCCAGACAGACCGGAGGTCACGTGACCCTGACGGCGGCCGAGCGGCGGCTGGACGCTCGTCTGCAGCGGCTGAAGCAGCGCGAGATGTCGGCGGCACGATTCCCTCCGTCCATTCACTTCTTTAAAGCCAAGCCGCTCATTCACGAGAGTTCAGTGTTCAAGCTGCTGCAGCAGATGCCGAAAGGTGAGCACGTGAGTCTGGACCGGGACCAGGTCCAGGTCCTGGTCCCGGTCCCGGTCCAGACTTTACTTCATGTTCAAACAACAGTAACACGACTGATCATCCATCACTAAATCAACCATCGACTGTTTCAATGAGCAGCTTCTCATTTCATCAGTGAATATTTAATTAGTCCTTATATGGACGTCCTGGGGGTGTGTCTAAGTTATTGTTAGTGGTGACATGAAGTAACAGATTAAATGTTCCTCCATTATCATTATTATCATTATCAGCAAAATGTCACTGCAGAAGTTTCTAGTTAATAAGACACGTGTCGCGTACACCAGAGTGTTTGAAATGAGCTGCTCAAATAAAAGAAATCCAGTCAGGACAGAAAACACAATGCAGCAGTGTGAGGACGCAGGCTCCGCCTTCAAACTGCCACACAGACCAACCAAAGTCACTGTTTATTTGCACAATAGAACTTTGTTGAGAAGTTTCCAGCCTTGAGTCTGAGCTGCTGCTGCTGCTGCTGCCGCTGTTGCTGCTGCTGCTGCTGCTGCTGTTGTTGCTGCTGCTGCTGCCGCTGTGTCACTGACAGGCGCCGCACTGCACATCCACAGCTCGGCTCTGGTGAGCGTGGAGTGGCTGGTGAAGAACGCCACCTACAGGCCTCACTGCCACGTCTGCTTCACGTGGGACAACTCGGTCCGCTTCCTGTTCTCCGAGCGCCCGCCTTTCCCGCGATGGGACTGTTTCCACTGGCAGCTGCTGGAGAAGCTGAGGGCCACGACGAAGGACCCGAGCGCCTTTGATAACAGGTTTGACACGTCAGTTACACCAACATGGTCTCAGGTCTGCACACACACACACACACACACACACACACACAACATCAAACTCAAAGATGTGCAGCATCTGCCTGGACGGGTTGGGGTGAAAGGGGGAGAGACAGTTGTGAGTGTAATGTGAGCGTTAACACAGTTGTGTTTGTGTATTTCAGATTAATGCAGCACCTCACTCTCTTCACCGACGACCCAGACTCCGAATATCCGGACCAGGACGCCGTGTGGCAGAAGTTTGAGAACGCGTTCATGGCAGCTGCAGGGCTGGTCCGTCACGCTCCTGTGCTGAGGGACTACTACTACAAAGGCCTGGAGGAGCTTCACCAGGACAACATCATGTACCTGGAGCTGCGGAGTGGACTGTCTAAGGTGTGTGTTCACACGCTGACAGCCCAACAGCGCCACCCTCAGTACACGTTCATAGCTGTAATGTAAACATTTGTGGGTTGCAGACGTACGAGCTCGACGGAACCGTCCACGACAAGATCTGGACTCTGAGGATGTTTCAAGACGTTGTGGAGAAGTTCAAAGACGATCATCCAGACTTTCTTGGAGCCCGAGTCATCATTTCTGTCCACAGGTACAAGAATATGTAATATGTATGTATATGTATGTATGTGTATATAAGTATATATATGTATGTATGTGTGTGTGTATATGTATGTATATGTGTATAAGTATATGTATGTATGTATGTATGTATCTGTGTATGTCTGTATATATGTACTGTATACATATCCCTTTTGTGGAGTATTAAGCGTGATGTACAGTTCCACCTGAACAATAACACAGCTCTGTTAATACTGGAGTGGAACCTTCATTAATGTTACTGGTAAATCCTGTGTTTGTGCTACTGTTTCATTTAAAGAGAAATCAAAAGCGTCGATTACATCAGGTTTGAGCGCCACATACACATGTTTGAGCGTGACATACAGATGTTTGAGCGTGACATACACATGTTTGAGCGTGACATACAGATGTTTGAGCGTGACATACAGATGTTTGAGCGTGACATACACATGTTTGAGCGTGACATACAGATGTTTGAGCGTGACATACAGATGTTTGAGCGTGACATACAGATGTTTGAGCGTGACATACGCATGTTTGAGTGTGACATACAGATGTTTGAGCGTTACAAACACATGTTTGAGCGTGACGTACACATGTTTGAGCGTGACGTACACATGTTTGAGTGTGACGTACACATGTTTGAGCGTGACATACAGATGTTTGAGCGTGACATACACATGTTGCATGAGTTGAATTCATTGACAGCTCGCTAATATATAAGAGCAGCTTTAAGTCACTTTAATCACCAAATTGACATGATCACAGATTTGAACAGAAAAAAACCACAGAGCTGGTGGTGCCTGAAACTTATGCACAGAACTGTATGTGTGTATATGTATGTATATATACACACATACAGTATATAAGTATGTATATACCATATTGAACACACTGTAGCGAGAAACATAGTATCAAACAAATGTGACTGTGAAGAAGTTTCCTGTCGTGGTGTTTATGTCCAACTCCAGTGAGTTGTTTTGTTGAGTTCCTTCATTTCAAAGGAAACAAACAGAAACTAAGTGAACGTGCAGAACGTTTCGAGGTTTAAAAGAGTTAAAGGAAACGTTTCCTGATGTCAAACTTTTAATCTGTCAATGTCCCAGTTTTTGGATGGAAAAATGTTTTTCTAATGAAATGATGTATTTCATGGAACAGTTGATGAAGTTAGAGTCAGTCAGCTGAGGACATGACTCACTGAGTCATTCTTTCATCTTAAATCTAATAAATGCTTTTCTGTAGAAATACTTTCTGTTTAAATGCTCGTGTTCTTTCAGAGCGCTGAGTGTCTCCGAGGTCAAAGACGCCATCAGAGAGACCATTGAGCTGCAGAAGGACTTTCCAGATGTCGTGGCAGGATTTGATTTGGTAAGAAGTGACGTGTCCTCGGCTCAGTGTCTCACACCCAGTGGATTTGTCTTAAATCAGAGTTGTGTTTGTCAGGTTGGCAGGGAGGACGCTGGGAGGACACTGTGGTCCTTCAGAGAGGCTCTGTCTCTGCCCGTGGACATGGGAGTCACACTGCCATACTTCTTTCACGCAGGAGAAACAGGTTATGATAATAATAAATGAAGCTGCAGAGCGCGGGCAGGCGTGTCAAACTCTAATGACTTTGAGGTCAACGAGCATCTTGTGTGGTGAAGAGGAAGAAGCACTTTATTGAAGTATACTTGTGTGTGTGTGTGTGTGTGTGTGTTGTAGATGATGAAGGCACAGATGTCGATCAGAACCTTCTCGACGCCCTCTTGTTCAACACCACACGTATCGGTCACGGCTTCGCTCTGGCACATCATCCACTTGCCAAAGAGTTGTCGAGGAAACACGACGTGGCTGTGGAGCTGTGTCCCATCTCAAACCAGGTGAGACAGACAACGGTGTCTTCAGATGTTCACACAGTGGAATAGAGTGTCCACTGAAGTGAGTGGTGTCGTCCAGGTGCTGAAGCTGGTGTCAGACCTGAGGAACCATCCCGCCGCTGTGCTGATGTCTGAGGGTCATCCCATGGTCATCAGCTCCGACGACCCGTCTCTGTTTGGCACCACGGGTCTGTCGTACGACTTTTACCAAGCGTTTGTGGGCATCGGAGGACTGAAGGCAAACCTGGCCACTCTGAAAGAACTGGCCCTCAATTCCATCAGGTCAGAATCCACGAGTTACACCACGTTTTACTGCAGCATCAGCTTCAAGCTACATTTGTGTGACACTGACTAATGTCGCACACTGAAGGTCGACTTCTTTTCATGACACACTAGGGTCAGGGTAACTCACAGTGTAGTATAGTACAGTACAGTACAGTATAGTATAGTATAGTATAGTATAGTATAGCATGTTGTCCAAAACTGTCATGGTGTAGTTTAGTATCACTTACTTACTTCCAGCTGTTTTTTGTCCCCAAATGTTTAAATGCACTTATTGTTAGTGTCTGTGGATGAAAGTGTGTGTTAAATGACATGTAATGTAGTGTCAGTGTATTGAGAGGTAGTGTCAGCTGAGTGTGTTGTGTGTGTCGTGTGTAGTTGCTGAGTGTGGGATTCATGTCTCCTGAAACCCGTGTTGGTGTTGCAGGTACAGCTCACTGCCAGCACACCTGAAGGACACGGGCAGTACTGCATGGCAGAGGAAATGGGACGTTTTTATCGCAGAGAATTCATGATCGCTGTCCAACAATGTTTCCTTGGTTTCTCTCAGTCGTCACTGATGTATTAGTAATTCCACGTCAAGTAAAAATGGGCAGTTACGACATGAAATATTGGTCAAATTTTATTGTTCATACACAAAATACAACGTTTGTTTGTTTACACACAATTGGAAATTGAGAAAATGAGGCATTGAATGGAAGGACGTCTTTCCCTAATATGAGTTATAAAAAATGGTGATGACGCGGCCGATAGACATAGCGACTCTCTCACACACACACACACACACACACAGAGTAACAAAGTAAAGGTAAAGAATAGACTATTGTGTATTTATGTACAAACCAAGAAGATATTTACAAGCGACTTTATAAAAGTAGTGTTAAAGTTGAAATGTCAAAAGTTAGTGACCGGCGACGCTGGGGTGGAGCGGTTTGACTCGGACGAATCGCGACAGTCCGAGTCTCAGACCCTGACCCGGAGACTTCAGTGCTGCGTTCAGGGACGACGTGGGACTTTTGCCAAGTTGACCTAGAAGTAAAAAAAGGGACACGTATGAGGTGAGACTGTAGCAGCACACAAACACAGTGTTTTACTATTGTGTGTAGCTAGGGGTGAAAGGTTGTTGGGGCTATTGTTACCCTAATTAGCTATTGAGCCCTAACAGATGTGGTAACGTCGTCCCATTGGCTGTGGGGGGTGTGGCCAACCCAGGTGCAAGCAAGCAGCCCTAACGAGGTGAGTATAAGAAGAAGGGTAGGTCAAGAGGCGGCAGCCGAAGCGGCGGACGAAGACAGGACAAAGACAGAGGAGTCATGCAGGAGTCTGGCAGGGCTGGCCGAGCCACGAGGGCCTCTCTTCCATTCGCACTGCTACTCTGCTGTTCTTCTAACCCTCTTTCCTTCTCTTCTACCACAGACCTTCTCCCTCCACAACCCTGCGCTAGCTCCCTCTCACGCCACATGGAACCTAGCTGTGACACTGGACCACGTCTTTACTACACCACCAGGAGGACACGACCTCTTCTAGCCCACAAGGCAGCACAGGTTCTGGTCCAGGCTTTTGTCGCCTCACGTTTGCACTGCTGTGTGTCATGTAATGTATTGTGAGACAACCACCTTGTTTTGTGCGTTTGGCTAATATGGACACATGGAGACACAAGATGGCTGCCTCTGAAGTGGAGGCGGAGCTCTGGCTCTGAGACTGCCCACCTGCACCTGTCGTAGGGAGAGACAGGTGGCGCTCCGTCCAAAGTGCGGCCCTCTCTCAATACTCAAGTACTTGTCAAGTACGACTGGAGTACACACTCGCGAGTACAGACTACTACTGTTTGAATGTCACCAAGTGTTGGGGCCTCATTACTGCCACCTACAGGTTGGATAAATGAACACATGAAATACTTGTTATAACTACATTACAGCAGTGTGTGTGTGTGTGTGTGTGTACACACAGATACAATGACCGTGCAACTTTAACACACATCTACAATTCAAGGTTAAAATAAATCGAACGTTAACTGTCAGGTCTAAACAACATCTAATGACAGAGATGTCGAGGGAGGACGAGTTGAGGGAACGCTGCCCTCTGCTGGACACTGAGCACCGGCGTCCGCAGAGGCGGAGCTTATCACCTCTCCACTCAAACTTGCTTTCGAGAACACATTTAAAACAACCGGGGTTGACCAAAGTACTGTACTGACGAAAAGCAAGACCCATGATAGAAAATGACCCGCAGCTACAGTAGACACAGTGCCATATAAGGAAGTGAAAAGTCTGCCGCACTTCCACTCACACTTGGTTCAAAGCCAGGGAGAAAAGAGTGGTCTAGACCAGCACACAGTGAGTGAAGAAAAGCTTGGATTACAGTCTCATAGTCTCTGTGACCCTTTACTTTCAATAAAAGCAGTTTTTCACAACATAACTAACCTGGCGATCAAATATCACACCAAGCTTTTTCTACTGAACACCGGATGATTGGTGTAAGGGGGGGGGCCTAGAAAGCCAGCAGGAACATCTGATGGACCACATCAGTCTTGGATTGGTTTAACATATGTCTGAATAAAATCTGTGAATTTCGATGTTAATGGCAGGTAGATCTGAACATTGTCAGCATAACAATTATTTTTGGAAATTGATCCTAGTGAGAATATATAAAGCAGGAAAAGTATCGGCCCAAGGATGGAGCCTTGAGGGACCCCTGAGGAGAGTGGGGCTGAGGATGACGTAAATTCACCGAGCTGCACAGACAACGTCGCTGCCAAACTACAAATCTGTCAGATCTTCAAACACAAACCACATGGTTGAATTCTAAATGACTAATTTCTCACCTCCAATGATCTTAAAACTACGTTCACAGAAAAATATTTACTTCACCTTTAGAGTTCTATTACCTGCTGCTATTTTCCACCAACATGCATTCTGGGATACATGTCTTTCCCAAATACACGTCAGCAGGTCAGCACCATGGATGTATATAAGAACTGAATAGAGCGCCGGCCCTTTGCCTCTGTTTCTGACTTCCTGGTTTAGTTCCAGCTCGAGTGGCAGTAGTGGAACTCCCATAATGCCTCTCGACTATGTGAACGAGCCGTCCATGAAGAGCCAAAGGCACAAATGGATTTCATGAACACCGATGTCACGCTTTAAAACCAAGGATCTGTAAATGAATGTCCAAACCAACGATAGTGACGACAGTAAACTGACGTCATTACAGGTTCAAATCATCTATTAACGATTCATTTCATTGACCGTGAATATTAGTTTCTATGTGATGCAGAAAACCTGCAGACTCAGGATCATATTATTAGGAATAATAACGTGAGTAACGTACTTTTACAACTCCACATACTTTCACTCAACATCTTCAACTTATCAGTCAGTTCATGAACAGGCATCAGTGGTGAAGTGAGTGCAGGTCTCAGCTCCACATCTGCCCCGTGTTCACCACGTCAGTATGAATCCACACAGCAGCTCGTTAAGAACTTTGAAAATCACTCAAACCTGCTTTGTCCTAACGTTTGTTACTAATCTAATGTCAAAGAAAAGCCCTCGTTGCCTTCATTTATTCACGTTTCTAATAAAGTTTTTGCATCGTACGCTTCCCGAGACGTCACTCTTACAAATGTGAAACTCCATGAATTCAAAATATAGAATATAAAGATCTATACATGCCTGTGTCCATGTCTCCATGTCTCCTGTGGACACTCTTACAGGCGGCTCTTACTTTTGTGATCAATGGTAAAGTTGCTTTTTGGGTAGTAGTATATAGTATTTTTGGTTGCAGTACCACGAGTGGCCACCTAAAACATTTGTCTTAAAGGCAGAGGGGGCGGAGCTCTATCCAGTTCTTATAATACATCCATGGTCACCACCCGATACATATTTGGTAAAACAGGCGGAGCAAGAACCTTGAGGATATTGAGAAAGGGCCTGTGTGTTTCCCCCCTGATAATAAAGAAAAAACCCCGGTCACTGCACCTGGAGGGTTCCACTTGGGTATTCTGCCCCCTGCTGGGCTGACAGATGCTGCAGGTTTGGCTGTAGACACAGTGGAGGACTGCACAGGTCTCCTGGATGCACTTTTGGCTGCTGGAGGACTTCTCACTGGTGTGGAAGCTGTAAAGAATAAAGTTCATAGTGAGAATTTGATAAGTAAGTAAGAAACTATTAGACAATCACAACAACTGACCTGCTGCTGCTGATGCGGCGGCTGCGGCTGCAGATTTAGACTTTGCTGCCTTGGGCGGCTGCTTTTCTCTTTTAGACACTGGAGTAGATTTGGTTTTCTCTTTCTCGGTGACGTTCTCCTTCTTTTTCGTTTTGCTGACTTTCTTGGAAGTGAATTCGTCGTCTTCGCTCTCCTCTGCTTCGCAGAAATCTTCGTCACTTTCTGAATCTACAATAATGTTATTGTCATTTTAACTAAATAAGACATCGACGACAAAACACCTATTTCAAGAGGACAAAGAGGAGATAACCTGGTGTCAGTTTGGGTCGATAGTCCTCGTCCTCTTCCTTCGGCACTGGTTTCTGCTGCACAGCACAAGATTTTCTCTGTCTGGATGAAGCGGGTGAACCCGTTTCTGCTGAGATTTCATCCAAGCCTGAAGAAAACACGCATTTTCTACCATTATTAAAAGCGCTCAAAGCATCAGAAGCGACACATTTGCCAAGTATAGAAAGTGGAGTCAATAAAAACGATGGAAATAGACCTAAAACGGCACCTTCCACACTGCAGTTTGACAGGTGCCGCGAAGCAGGATCTGTGTTTTCATCCGCTGGAATGAGAACCTTCACGTCTCCTAAAGAAGCAGAAAAATGAATCCATCTAAACTGAAAACATAACAAAAAGCTTGTGGAGGTTTAAAGGACACGCCGTACCTTCAGCGGCAGGCAGTCGGTCCTTTGTCTCGTCTGCATAATTGAGAGAAGAGAGAGTGATGGCTGCTTCCAGATCTCGTTCAGACAACTTCTGATCCAGTGGTTTTCTGTGGGGGGAAAAGTTAACAAATACTGAAATACGGCTCATAATCACCTGGAAAACACTGACTGACACTTAAACGTGTTTGGACCAAACAACCAATTGATCATTTAAAAAAGAAAATACAATTAACAAACACTGACAAAAGTTACAAAATCGAGTTTAAACATGACATCGATATCTTCTAAACCTCTGTTTGACATGGAAGAAGACGACGACATCACAATAGACACCGTTATGGAGTAATACAGCATTCCACCTTGTGTGTGTGACACCACCTGCTTTTCTGGCACAGCGTTGACTGAGCGCCGGTGTCTTGGCTGGACGAGCTGCTCGAGCTGCTCGACGGTTTCTTGGGCTCCTCCCTGGCCTTCTTGCTGGGCGGGGCCTTCACAAAGGCAAAATCATCATCATCTGTCAAAAAACACAGGGAGCATGAGGACATTGTGCGTTCGTTAAGACTAAGACAAGACTTTCAGGGCTTATTTCTATCCACTGTCCCAAAGGTGTGCACCAAAGTGGGAAAAGGCTTTAAACTTGGAACCTTTTACAGAAGCAGCTGAATGTTAAGAAGCTGCTCAACTTTGAGACGGAATAAAAACTCAACTTTGCGTAACTTCTGACCAGGACTGACCAGGTTGTGTCCTAAACATCTAAAGTTCTACATACATGTGCTTTAATAGTGACGTTATAGCGTTGGACATGTTTGACATGTTGTTCTGACCAGGACTGACGACGGTGTGTCCTAAACATCTAAAGTTCTACATACATGTGCTTTAATAGTGACGTTATAGCGTTTGACATGTTTGACATGTTGTTCTGACCAGGACTGACGACGTTGTGTCCCAAACATCTAAAGTTCTACATACATGTGCTTTAATAGTGATGTTATAGCGTTGGACATGTTTGACATGTTGTTCTGACCAAGACTGACGACGTTGTGTCCTAAACATCTAAAGTTCTACATACATGTGCTTTAATAGTGACGTTATAGCGTTGGACATGTTTGACATGTTGGTCTGACCAAGACTGACGACGTTGTGTCCTAAACATCTAAAGTTCTACATACATGTGCTTTAATAGTGACGTTATAGCGTTGGACATGTTTGACATGTTGTGTTCAGGACATCTACGACTACTAACATACAGCAAATCACATTGACATTTTTACTGCACAGTTCGAGACAATATTGTCTTATTCAAAGCTGTGATGTGTTTTATTATCTGTATGTGTGTGTATTGTAATTCCACACATTATTATTATGTTTTTAACAACAAACATCTTCACTCACCATCGTCGTCAAAGTCTTTGGTCGATTCTCGGTAATTTACAGCTTTAGTTTTCCTGTTTAACGACAATTACAAACACCGTGTTAGCGTCAAACATCCATTAACAACGGTTTATAAACACTTTCAAGTCCACACACCTCGATGGTCGGTCCATACTGTCTAACGATACATAAGGTGTTTCCTTCAATCCAGCAAATGACAACATTAGCGTTCATCAGTACAACAACAAACACTGCTGCTGTTAGCTGCTGGTAGCTGCTGTAGCTAATGTAGCTTCAGTTGACGCTAGCTTTTAAATGCAAACATTCGTCCGCGGCATCAGCGCGTGGAGTAAACACAGATTATAACGAAAAAAAACGCGCTAAACTCGATAATCTGCGTTCTTTTAGTCACGCAACAGTCAACGGAGGCACTTCCTGCGACTTCAACCAGCCCGCCCGAACCTAACAGGAAGTGACGTGGCATCACCAACGTGACGCCGACACCGGAAGCTGCTTCTTCTTCTTTGAGGTTTCATGTCGGTTGGCAAACAACGACTCGGTGCATTACCGCCACCATCTGGTGTGGAGTGTGGATCGAAATGTTGATCCAACTGAACTATTACTTAAATACTTAATTACTTAAATAAAAATACATACAAATTATCTCTCTCTCTCTCTCTCTCTCTCTCTCTCTATATATATATATGGCATGATGGGAAGTGGAAAAATCTATAAAAGTGCAGCGATGTGTGTGTGTGTGTGTGTGTGTGTGTGTGTGTGAGACAGACCACGTGACCAACATGAGTGAGTAACTTTACGACAGTTTACACAAAGTCGTGAAAAAGCCTGAATGTAGCTCATTTGAATTTAAATGCTATTATAATATTTCACACTCACTGGTTCATGTGTCTATTCATTGATTCATTCACACACCAAAATACATTTACATCACAAATGTTGCTTCTCGTGTCAAATATTAATACACGATTCATTGGGATTCATTAATTATTACATTACATTACATTACATGTCATTTAGCAGATTACAAAGCCTTTTTTGTTAATCGAGTCCCACGACTACAAAACACATGAAATACCAAATCTTAATCTTATAAATTCACTATGAATTAATCTGAAGAGGATTTCTCTTGTTTGGCTGTTCTTTAATAATGTACTACACCATCACAGCAGGTACTCGCCACTGTCATGTGACTTGTTTTGAGATTGAGGATGAACTCATAATAATAATATAATAATATAATAATATAATAATATAACGACTCAGTTGTCAGCTTTTGGTCAAAGTGGAAGAGAATGAAAAGTAAACAGCGCTTGTAAAAAGGCGTCTGCAGTCCAGCAGATGGCAGCAGCAGTCTGAAGATCCCAGAGGTCAGACAATGACCTGCTGATTGACATGGACCTGACATGGACCTGACATGTCCTCATCCACCCACACGCCCACACGCCCACACTCAGGGCGGAGCCAATCACAGCTCAAAGCTCACAGGCAAATCGCTCAGAGCTGAGTTTTGTTTCACCGCACCGAGGGTTGTCATTTTGTCGTCTGTGAGTGGGAGGCGGCGGTTTGTCGTGCTGTGGACCTGGAGGAGACGTCCAGGGATGCCATGGTCCGTGTCTCTGAAGCCAGACGTGCAGCGTGGGGCCTCACCCCAACCCTGCGGCCACACATTCCTCTACTCCTCCACTGCTGCCTACAGCCGCGACCAAAATATCAGATCCAGTCGTGCAAACACTGCGGTCACAGCATCACGCTTCCATTCACACTTATAGACGTTTATGTTGTGTTCCAAGAGCTGTGGTGACCACAGGTGATTTGTTTCATCATCATCATCATCATCATCATTTCAACCACAGAACGCTGCCTTCTCTGTGTTCAAGTCAATCCTGTGACGACAGTTTCATTTCAACTGTTCAAACTTTTATTTTCACCACCTCACACTGATGTTCCCAAACAAAGTCATGTGACCGCTGGTGGAGAACAGGCGGGAGTTCATCTGTTCTACACGCGGAACTCAAAGTAAGAATTAAGTTCTGGACTCAAAGTGCACTGCACACGACATATTTAAGTATATAAAGTTAAATACAAGTCACTCTCCAACCTTCACACTTTCTTTATCTATTTCTGAACAGAACCATGTCAACACACACACACACACACACACACACACACACAGGTTTGCACATTTGTTCTTAAACACAAACAACACTTTAATCTGAGATGAAATGATCCCAAGATTTAATGATCTTTGTTTGTGCAGGTGGTGAACGTGGAACTGACTGTACATTTAATACAATATTGTGTTCATGAAATCATGAAACAACACAGGACTCTTTCTTCTGTTCAACGATGACAGCGTCAACAAATAATGTTGATGAGTTTTTATCTTGAAGATAAACTGAACTCAAAAATAAAGTTTTGGTGATTTAGAAGCATTCAAGGTGGCACCATACCCAACAGAAGTCCTGTGGATATATAACATTATTATTATCTTCTCTTTAAAGGTCAAACAATGTCAAAACGAGTGACCTCTAATGGTCATTTTGTACAGTTTGTGACGCGATGAGTCTCCGTGTGGTTGATGTGAAACCACAAGACGACGGTTTGTTCTCTGCAGATAAAGAGTCGTGCAGCTCCGACGCTGGCGAGGACGTGACGTCGTGTCAGCGACATTTTCTTACAAGTGGAAAAGTTTCAGCTCGAGCGTCAGACGTGATGTGTCATGACGTCATGATCATGATCGCTCTTATTCTACAGCTTTAAAAAACACAGTGACTTTACACTTATAACAACATACTTACATGTATATATACTGTATGTGTATACAGACATACTGTATATATATATAGATATGTGTGTGTATACAGCTAAAAATGCTAATTAAAGGTCCAGTATGTAACATGTATATGTATATATGTATATATACATATATGTATATATACATATATACATATATGTATACATGTATATTACATACTGGACCTTTAATTAGCATTTTTAGCTCAAATGATTGCACTGCGGGAAAATACTCATTCAATATTCATTAAAGACACCAGCTGTGATTCTATCCATGGCACCAGACTGTTTTGGAGCTGGACCTGCAGCTGGACCTGGAGCTGGACCTGGAGCTGGACCTGGAGCTGGACCTGCAGCTGGACCTGGAGCTGGACCTGGAGCTGGACCTGGAGCTGGACCTGGAGCTGGACCTGGAGCTGGACCTGGAGCTGGACCTGCAGCGGCCTCGTAGGCAGTTGTGATGTCATGAGTGGTCTTAAATTGAGCTTGTTAGTTGGAAGTGGTCAGGAGACGTTTACCCGCTCAACCACTGACGTGAATGCCATGATTATGTGCTGCACGAGTGGTAGTTTGTGTGTGGGGCACTGCGCTCAGTGCAGCGCCGTTGTCCTTGTAAGGCTGTTCCGCAGTGTTGTTATTTACATTCCACGCTGGGACAGAATAGACTCTACTATAGAGATATTTTTGGGTGAGATGCAAATAAATTGTCATGTTTTGCACAAACAAGTTTATTCTGCTGCTGTATTTTTAGCTCCTACAATATTCTCAAAAACACTCATTGGTGGGGGGCGGGGTTAAATGTGTCGTGTTTCGGATATCCGGCGTCACAGTTGTCAGTGTGCTGCTGCTGCTGTTGTTGTTGTAACCTAGAAATGGCCTCGCGTCCGATGCCTTCAGGCAAAGAGCGGTGGCGACCGCAGCCGCAGCCACAGCAGCCGCGGCTTCAGCCAGAGGAACCAGAGTGGGCAGACACATGTGTCAGTCACAAGCTTCCGGAGTTTGTTTTCTTAAGTGCAGGCTTTCACTGACATTTTGGCTTCTTTTTTTCCTGGGAGGAACCATCACAACGAGACCATGAGGAAGTGTGGGCTTGTTCTTTCAGGGAAGACGTGGTGAAAAGCCACTGTGTTTGTTTCTGGATGTGTCGCAGGCCACTGACAGTCAGATGTAGACCGGAGAGCGACGTCATCGGAAAATCAAGAGAGTTGAAGCTGATTACTACAGAACTGTAACAAAGTCTTGTGCTGAGTCACGGTGACTGCAGTGTGTTCATATGTGAAAAGACAACAGGGATATAAACAGCATCAAAGGGCCGACGGTCATTCGCGATCACGCTGCCAGTTTGACACGGTGACACCGGTCAGAATAGCTGGTGTCAGGCAGCATTGTTTCCTGCACACGGGGAATGGTCTCATTAGAGCGACCTTTGAACAGACGAGGTCACGGCGGAGTGACGCGGGCACATGACACCACGGGGACTTCAGTGTCACCTGCACAGCTGGATCAGGTTCTCTTTAGTCTCTGCATACTGGACTGTGACTGTGACTGTGGCGAGTGACGTCTTTGTCACTCACAACCTTCCACTGTCAAGTCCTCGTGAATATCTGCGTTCACACACATCACTCAACTAAAGGCCTGACTTCAGCGCTCTGATACACACGTTTTATTATCATAAATAAAATGATGTTATATTTCTTTTAAGGTTTTACGGTAAGGGTTTAAGGTAAGGAGAATTTAAGGTAAGGGTTTCTTCTCTCATTTCATGGCAGGCAGCAGGAAGTAGCGGCTCTTTCACACAGTTGAAGGACAGAGACACGGATCATTACGTCCTACTTTTCATAGAAAACTGTGTTTGTACACGACACAGTTTTCTAATGAGAGACTTTCAAACTCCTCAGTGAAGCTCAGGCGACGAGGGTTCTGCAGGGAGGAGATTTTCTTTGATATTCCGCTCAGACACAGTGGCTGCATTGCAGAGGACGACACAGTTTCTCACGTTTAGTCGAGCACGTCGTGGACACAAAGACGACGGCATGAATCTAGTCGACTTGTGCAAACGCTGCGATTTCTTCTCTTTATAAACTCTGCATTCACTCTAAAATCATTCAAAGTGACGAGAATCCCAGTGAAACACACGCCTGTGCTCCAGTGCTGCAATGCAGTGACTTCTCCTTCACGCGGCCACTGGCTGTCCTGACAGCTGTTTGACACCAGAGGGCGACGTCCACATGCAGTGTGAGTGACAGGATGGAGACTCAGCTGCAGCCTTTTACTTCTTACATTAGAATGATTTAAGTGATTTAAGTGTGACATCAGTCCTCAGATGTCTTATTTCAACAGAAAGGACTGATTGAGACAAAAGTGTCAACACAAAATATGCACTTTAAATAATGTGGTATTGATAAATAAAGTCAAAGAAAAATAAGCCTTAATAATTTTAACTTTTCCAGTTTTGAACAGTTCTTTTGTTTTTTAACGTCCATCCGACCACATGAACACTGTCATCAGAATAACCCTTTAAAAAACTGCTGCGTGTATGTGTGTGTGTGTGTGTGTGTGAGACATCACCTGACCTGGAAGTACCGTTTCTTAATTTATTATTATTTCGTTTGTCTAATTAAATTCATTCATTATAATCCCTTTATTTTCAGCCTGGGTTACAACACAACTACAACTCATTGAATCAATGAAGCCAAACATTTGAACGTTAGTGTGAAATAGTTCATTCTTTACTTTCTAATCAAACAATTTCTCACCAAACGATTCCAAAAATCAAATGAATAAAAGCAGCTTGTGTGGTTTGCCTTTGACTCTCAGGCTGAGCTCGGCACTGAAATCCAATGCTCATTTACCTCTGTGATACTAATAGCACTACAGTTATGTCAACTGATGCTTTATGTAATCACATCAATGACAGTCTTTCATTTTTACAAAAGCAAAAGTTCTCGGTAAATCACACATTTCATGATTTGTGCATGAAAACATGAATGTTGCAAACTGACATTATGTTGTCAGTTTGCATATAGATAGGATATTATGGGATATCTAAAGGATCCTGTATGTGTAGACTCTTTCTATTTTGGTGGAAACACACAAATGTGAATTTTGCGTTTGAATGGGTCACAGGTAACTGATTCTTCTGGGTCAGTCTTAAATATCACTTGTTATTAGTTGCACTCTTCAGGACGGGCCGCGTGCCAACACCTTTGATCGACTCCTTGTTGGTTTAGATTTCATTCAGCTGGGGCCATGACAAAAATAAACGATCTGAACTTTGTTGTACTGGCAGAGCGACAGCGTCCAGGATGACTCACACGCTCCTCACACGCTCTTCTACCCACCGGCCAAATTGCGTTGAGCCTACGATCATCGCCGCCTCTCGCGCAGGCCTCACGCGCAGGCCTCACGCTCAGGCCTCACGCACAGGCCTCACGCGCACAGGCCTCACGCGCACAGGCCTCACGCACACAGATCCTCACGCACAGGCCTCACGCACACTCACGGTGGAGCGAGGTAGCCACATCCTCGGAGCCGGCGGCACGCTTTACATCCCACAGGAGTGAGAACGTGCAAAGCAGCGAGCAAATGTGTCCAGAGAATTCCTGGCATTCTCCCGCTCGGTCCTGGTGGCCGGGCTCGGTGTTGGGTTCCTGGGAGAGGGGGAAGAGGAGCCAGAGGAGTCAACTGCAGACTCAGCAGCTGACACCTCCTCTGATCTCTATCTCTTCCTACAGCCATAAACCAAACTGTGTGACTTCAGCATGGCAGCCGCGTAAACACAGCTTCTCTCGTAGCCACAAGTGAGTCCGGACGTTCTCCAACGGTCACGTCTTCCCTTCAAGTTCATTTCAAACACATCAAACTAAACTTAACAAAGCCGTGTTTCCACAGCCGAACGCTTTCCGCGAGGAATAGGGTGCAAAACGCCAAAATGGACGCCACAATGCAAAATGGCCGACTTCCTGCTGAGTTAAGTCCGTGGTGTGTTTTCACCTTGGGGGGGCGCTACAGAGCCCTTGAGCAACGCACGGTCCGAGCACGATGTTAATACCACATTTTAATTTTGCAGTTTCTTGTTTTTATGCACATTTATCTCCTCAAAAACCACCGCAATAACACGGAATAATAACAACAATAATCGGAAGAGTAAACGATTGGTTCCTCGCACACATGTTCCCGTATCCTTCCCTTGTGGTGCGAGAGCTCACTACGTCAGTACATCACTACGTCAGTACGTCTGTACGTCAGTACGTCAGTAAGTCAGTACGTCACTACGTCACTACGTCAGTACATCACTACGTCAGTACGTCACTACGTCACTACGTCAGTACATCACTACGTCAGTACGTCACTACGTCACTACGTCAGTACATCACTACGTCAGTACGTCACTACGTCAGTACGTCAGTACGTCAGTAAGTCAGTACGTCAGTAAGTCAGTAAGTCAGTACGTCAGTGAGTCAGTAAGTCAGTACGTCAGTAAGTCAGTAAGTCTGTACGTCAGTACGTCACTACGTCAGTACGTCTGTGCGTCAGTACGTCAGTAAGTCAGTACGTCAGTACGTCACTACATCAGTACGTCACTACGTCAGTACGTCACTACGTCAGTACGTCAGTACGTCTGTACGTCAGTGCGTCTGTACGTCAGTGCGTCTGTACGTCAGTGCGTCACTACGTCAGTACGTCTGTACGTCAGTACGTCAGTACGTCAGTACGTCTGTACGTCTGTACGTCAGTACGTCTGTACGTCACTACGTCAGTACGTCTGTACGTCAGTACGTCACTACGTAAGTACGTAAGTACGTCAGTAAGTCAGTACGTCAGTACGTCAGTAAGTCAGTACGTCAGTACGTCAGTACGTCAGTAAGTCAGTACGTCAGTACGTCAGTACGTCAGTAAGTCAGTACGTCACTACGTAAGTACGTCAGTAAGTCAGTACGTCAGTAAGTCAGTACGTCAGTACGTAAGTACGTCAGTAAGTCAGTACGTCAGTAAGTCAGTACGTCAGTACGTCACTACGTCAGTACGTCAGTAAGTCAGTACGTCAGTAAGTCAGTACGTCAGTAAGTCAGTACGTCACTACGTAAGTACGTCAGTAAGTCAGTACGTCAGTACGTCAGTACGTCAGTACGTCACTACGTCAGTACGTCAGTACGTCAGTAAGTCAGTACGTCAGTAAGTCAGTACGTCAGTACGTCAGTACGTCACTACGTCAGTACGTCAGTACGTCAGTAAGTCAGTACGTCAGTAAGTCAGTACGTCACTACGTAAGTACGTCAGTAAGTCAGTACGTCAGTAAGTCAGTACGTCAGTACGTCAGTACGTCACTACGTCAGTACGTCAGTACGTCACTACGTCTGTACGTCACTACGTCTGTACGTCACTACGTCAGTACGTCAGTACGTCAGTAAGTCAGTACGTCACTACGTAAGTACGTCAGTAAGTCAGTACGTCAGTACGTCAGTAAGTCAGTACGTCAGTACGTCAGTACGTCACTACGTCTGTACGTCACTACGTCAGTACGTCAGTAAGTCAGTACGTCAGTACGTCTGTACGTCTGTAAGTCAGTACGTCAGTACGTCTGTACGTCTGTAAGTCAGTACGTCAGTAAGTCAGTACGTCAGTACGTCTGTACGTCTGTACGTCTGTACGTCTGTACGTCAGTGCGTCTGTACGTCAGTAAGTCAGTACGTCAGTACGTCAGTACGTCACTACGTCTGTACGTCACTACGTCAGTACGTCAGTAAGTCAGTACGTCAGTACGTCTGTACGTCTGTAAGTCAGTACGTCAGTACGTCAGTACGTCAGTACGTCAGTACGTCTGTACGTCAGTACGTCAGTACGTCAGTACGTCTGTACGTCTGTAAGTCAGTGCGTCAGTGCGTCTGTACGTCAGTACGTCAGTACGTCTGTACGTCTGTACGTCTGTACGTCAGTACGTCTGTACGTCAGTACGTCAGTACGTCTGTACGTCAGTACGTCTGTACGTCAGTACGTCTGTACGTCAGTATGTCTGTACGTCAGTACATCTGTACGTCAGTACGTCAGTACGCCAGTACGTCTGTACGCCAGTACGTCTGTACGCCAGTACGTCTGTACGTCAGTACGTCAGTACGTCTGTACGTCAGTATGTCTGTACGTCAGTTCTTGTACAAAGCTTGACGTGAAAAACCCGAGCTGCTGGACGTCCTCCACTGTAGTTCGTTGTTGTCGCACCGACGCGAGACGTCGTACCAAACCAAAGTACCAAAGTGCTACCAGGGCGGAAACACGGCTCAAACAGTGCTGATGAAGCTAGCACTATGTCACTATTCCTGTGCTGCACACGCCCTGATTGTTGGACAGGATAAACACTGCTTCAATTAAAACCGTGTCTAAACCTGGTTCTGGTTCTGCTTTCTACAGCAACCTGAACACATGAAGCCTCAGCCAGAGCATGTGTTTGTGTTTTAAACCTGAAGCTTACAATGCAAAAATGTGCTGTGGAAAGGGAGGGGCCACTCGTCTCAGCTGTCACTCATTCTTACGTAGTGGACCTTTAAGTGTCTTCATGAAATCCACTCGTTACTGTTGGATGACAGATGAACAGACACATGTGTCCTGACAGACCTCGTGTCAGTGCTGAGCTCGAGGTTTTCAGGTGAACACACAAACACGGGGTGGATCTCATGGATCTCGTCTCGCTCAATCTTTCAGGTCAATGCCACCGTGCGTGTGTGTGTGTGTGCGTGTGAGTGTGTGTGGCTGCCCAAACATTACAAGTGGAACGGGAACTTGGCTCACAACCGGAGGGTTGCCGGTTTGAGTTCCCACCAGGTCAAAGGACTGGAGTACCCGTGAGCAAGGTACCCGACCCCCATCGCTCCCCGGGCACCAGGGCGCCGCTCAGTGGCTGCACACTTTCCTGGTAGAAGACGAGTTTAACGCAGAGACGATTATCTACAGCTTTATCCTCCACATGAGGGTCGTGGGGGTCACTGGTGCCTATCCCAGCTGACATGGGGCAAAAGGTGGGAGTCACACGAGGACAGATCGTCAGTCCATCACAGGGACAGAGAGACAAACAACCGTCCACTCTAAACCCACGCACACACGGGGAGAACCACTACACCACCGTGTGTCATCTCCTCATCACATGATACTGAGTTACCTTTGAACACAGTCAGTCAGATGTTTGGTTGTCATGGAAATGCAGATGTTGAAATATCTGTCAAATGTACGGTGACGTGCTACAACTGTTGACGTTATATTCATGAAACAAACACATGATGATATAATAAATGCTGTGTCACTGGTTACAGTCGCCTCCAGCTTGCTTCTGTTTCACTGAGTCACTCTCGGCCCGATTTAGCAGCCGACCCATCTTCTCTCTGAAGGTGCACAGGCTGTACCCTTGAAAAGATATTTTTACTTTGTCTGCACTTTGTCTCCACGCTGCAGCTCCACGCTCCACAGAAGAAGAGGAAGAAGAAGAAGAAAGAGGAGGAGGAAGAAGAAGAAGAAGAAGAATGACAACTACAGCACACACAGAGAGAGAGAGAGACAGAGAGAGAGAGAGAGAGAGAGAGAGAGTATACCCCAGTGCAGGTTTTGGCTGTTGTTGTTGTTGTGTTGTTGTTGTTGTTGTTGTTGTTGTTGTTGTGATTTTGTTGTTGAGTTGTTGTTGTTGTTGTGATTTTGTTGTTGTTGTTGTGCTCACTTTGGTTAGTCTTGGTAATGATCGCTGTGATCACTGTGATGATGTTTTCTAACAATAATGATCGCTGTGATGATGTTTTCTAACAATAATGATCGCTGTGATGATGTTTTCTAACAATAATGATCAATGTGATGATGTTTTCTAACAATAATGATCGCTGTGATGATGTTTTCTAACAATAATGATCACTGTGATGATGTTTTCTAACAATAATGATCGCTGTGATGATGTTTTCTAACAATAATGATCACTGTGATGATGTTTTCTAACAATAATGATCACTGTGATGATGTTTTCTAACAATAATGATCGCTGTGATGATGTTTTCTAACAATAATGATCGCTGTGATGATGTTTTCTAACAATAATGATCAATGTGATGATGTTTTCTAACAATAATGATCGCTGTGATGATGTTTTCTAACAATAATGATCAATGTGATGATTTTTTCTAACAATAATGATCGCTGTGATGATGTTTTCTAACAATAATGATCACTGTGATGATGTTTTCTAACAATAATGATCACTGTGATGATGTTTTCTAACAATAATGATCAATGTGATGATGTTTTCTAACAATAATGATCAATGTGATGATGTTTTCTAACAATAATGATCACTGTGATGATGTTTTCTAACAATAATGATCAATGTGATGATGTTTTCTAACAATAATGATCAATGTGATGATTTTTTCTAACAATAATGATCACTGTGAAGATGTTTTCTAACAATAATGATCAATGTGATGATGTTTTCTAACAATAATGATCAATGTGATGATGTTTTCTAACAATAATGATCACTGTGATGTTTTCTAACAATAATGATCGCTGTGATGATGTTTTCTAACAATAATGATCGCTGTGATGATGTTTTCTAACAATAATGATCAATGTGATGATGTTTTCTAACAATAATGATCAATGTGATGATTTTTTCTAACAATAATGATCACTGTGATGATGTTTTCTAACAATAATGATCAATGTGATGATGTTTTCTAACAATAATGATCAATGTGATGATGTTTTCTAACAATAATGATCACTGTGATGATGATTTCTAACAATAATGATCACTGTGATGATGTTTTCTAACAATAATGATCGCTGTGATGATGTTTTCTAACAATAATGATCACTGTGATGTTTTCTAACAATAATGATCGCTGTGATGATGTTTTCTAACAATAATGATCGCTGTGATGATGTTTTCTAACAATAATGATCACTGTGATGTTTTCTAACAATAATGATCACTGTGATGTTTTCTAACAATAATGATCACTGTGATGATGTTTTCTAACAATAATGATCGCTGTGATGATGTTTTCTAACAATAATGGTCGCTGTGATGATGTTTTCTAACAATAATGATCACTGTGATGATGTTTTCTAACAATAATGATCGCTGTGATGATGTTTTCTAACAATAATGATCGCTGTGATGATGTTTTCTAACAATAATGGTCGCTGTGATGATGTTTTCTAACAATAATGATCGCTGTGATGATGTTTTCTAACAATAATGATCACTGTGATGTTTTCTAACAATAATGATCACTGTGATGATGTTTTCTAACAATAATGATCGCTGTGATGATGTTTTCTAACAATAATGATCACTGTGATGTTTTCTAACAATAATGATCACTGTGATGTTTTCTAACAATAATGATCACTGTGATGATGTTTTCTAACAATAATGGTCGCTGTGATGATGTTTTCTAACAATAATGATCGCTGTGATGATGTTTTCTAACAATAATGATCAATGTGATGATGTTTTCTAACAATAATGATCGCTGTGATGATGTTTTCTAACAATAATGATCACTGTGATGATGTTTTCTAACAATAATGATCACTGTGATGATGTTTTCTAACAATAATGATCAATGTGATGATGTTTTCTAACAATAATGATCACTGTGATGATGTTTTCTAACAATAATGATCAATGTGATGATGTTTTCTAACAATAATGATCAATGTGATGATGTTTTCTAACAATAATGATCACTGTGATGATGTTTTCTAACAATAATGATCGCTGTGATGATGATTTCTAACAATAATGATCACTGTGATGATGTTTTCTAACAATAATGATCACTGTGATGATGTTTTCTAACAATAATGATCACTGTGATGATGTTTTCTAACAATAATGATCAATGTGATGATGTTTTCTAACAATAATGATCAATGTGATGATTTTTTCTAACAATAATGATCACTGTGATGATGTTTTCTAACAATAATGATCAATGTGATGATGTTTTCTAACAATAATGATCAATGTGATGATGTTTTCTAACAATAATGATCACTGTGATGATGATTTCTAACAATAATGATCACTGTGATGATGTTTTCTAACAATAATGATCGCTGTGATGATGTTTTCTAACAATAATGATCACTGTGATGTTTTCTAACAATAATGATCACTGTGATGATGTTTTCTAACAATAATGATCGCTGTGATGATGTTTTCTAACAATAATGATCGCTGTGATGATGTTTTCTAACAATAATGATCACTGTGATGTTTTCTAACAATAATGATCACTGTGATGTTTTCTAACAATAATGATCACTGTGATGATGTTTTCTAACAATAATGATCGCTGTGATGATGTTTTCTAACAATAATGGTCGCTGTGATGATGTTTTCTAACAATAATGATCACTGTGATGATGTTTTCTAACAATAATGATCGCTGTGATGATGTTTTCTAACAATAATGATCGCTGTGATGATGTTTTCTAACAATAATGGTCGCTGTGATGATGTTTTCTAACAATAATGATCACTGTGATGATGTTTTCTAACAATAATGATCACTGTGATGATGTTTTCTAACAATAATGATCACTGTGATGATGTTTTCTAACAATAATGATCACTGTGATGATGTTTTCTAACAATAATGATCGCTGTGATGATGTTTTCTAACAATAATGATCAATGTGATAATGTTTTCTAACAATAATGATCGCTGTGATGATGTTTTCTAACAATAATGATCACTGTGATGTTTTCTAACAATAATGATCACTGTGATGATGTTTTCTAACAATAATGATCACTGTGATGATGTTTTCTAACAATAATGATCACTGTGATGATGTTTTCTAACAATAATGATCACTGTGATGATGTTTTCTAACAATAATGATCGCTGTGATGATGTTTTCTAACAATAATGATCAATGTGATAATGTTTTCTAACAATAATGATCGCTGTGATGATGTTTTCTAACAATAATGATCACTGTGATGTTTTCTAACAATAATGATCACTGTGATGATGTTTTCTAACAATAATGATCACTGTGATGTTTTCTAACAATAATGATCACTGTGATGATGTTTTCTAACAATAATGATCGCTGTGATGATGTTTTCTAACAATAATGATCGCTGTGATGATGTTTTCTAACAATAATGATCGCTGTGATGATGTTTTCTAACAATAATGATCGCTGTGATGATGTTTTCTAACAATAATGATCACTGTGATGTTTTCTAACAATAATGATCACTGTGATGTTTTCTAACAATAATGATCACTGTGATGATGTTTTCTAACAATAATGATCGCTGTGATGATGTTTTCTAACAATAATGATCGCTGTGATGATGTTTTCTAACAATAATGGTCGCTGTGATGATGTTCTCTAACAATAATGATCGCTGTGATGATGTTTTCTAACAATAATGATCAATGTGATGATGTTTTCTAACAATAATGATCGCTGTGATGATGTTTTCTAACAATAATGATCACTGTGATGATGTTTTCTAACAATAATGATCACTGTGATGATGTTTTCTAACAATAATGATCAATGTGATGATGTTTTCTAACAATAATGATCACTGTGATGATGTTTTCTAACAATAATGATCAATGTGATGATGTTTTCTAACAATAATGATCAATGTGATGATGTTTTCTAACAATAATGATCACTGTGATGATGTTTTCTAACAATAATGATCGCTGTGATGATGATTTCTAACAATAATGATCACTGTGATGATGTTTTCTAACAATAATGATCGCTGTGATGATGATTTCTAACAATAATGATCACTGTGATGATGTTTTCTAACAATAATGATCACTGTGATGATGTTTTCTAACAATAATGATCACTGTGATGATGTTTTCTAACAATAATGATCAATGTGATGATGTTTTCTAACAATAATGATCAATGTGATGATTTTTTCTAACAATAATGATCACTGTGATGATGTTTTCTAACAATAATGATCAATGTGATGATGTTTTCTAACAATAATGATCAATGTGATGATGTTTTCTAACAATAATGATCACTGTGATGATGATTTCTAACAATAATGATCACTGTGATGATGTTTTCTAACAATAATGATCGCTGTGATGATGTTTTCTAACAATAATGATCACTGTGATGTTTTCTAACAATAATGATCACTGTGATGATGTTTTCTAACAATAATGATCGCTGTGATGATGTTTTCTAACAATAATGATCGCTGTGATGATGTTTTCTAACAATAATGATCACTGTGATGTTTTCTAACAATAATGATCACTGTGATGTTTTCTAACAATAATGATCACTGTGATGATGTTTTCTAACAATAATGATCGCTGTGATGATGTTTTCTAACAATAATGGTCGCTGTGATGATGTTTTCTAACAATAATGATCGCTGTGATGATGTTTTCTAACAATAATGATCGCTGTGATGATGTTTTCTAACAATAATGGTCGCTGTGATGATGTTTTCTAACAATAATGATCGCTGTGATGATGTTTTCTAACAATAATGATCAATGTGATAATGTTTTCTAACAATAATGATCGCTGTGATGATGTTTTCTAACAATAATGATCACTGTGAAAATGATTTGAGTATAAATGTTTTTTTTCTTCTTCACATAAACCTGCCAAACTTTAATCTTTCTCTCTATGTTCAAATCAAGTCTTAAAATATTTATCTTAAATTCGTTTTCTGTACTACCATCAAATTCCCATGAGCCTCAGTTGCACTTTTAGCATGATGCTAATGCTATGTTCTACGACAGAGTATTCGAGCCAAACTGAAGTTTGTTTGTTTTCAAATCTTTCCAGAATAAAGTCGTAATTATTATTCACGCTAAATCTCCGATGATCAGCTGCAAACCTGCGTCACGAGGAGAAAATAATCTCATACTGTTACGACTTTATTCTGATAAAATGATGATTTTTATCTCGAAAGATTATGAATTTTTAAATATTTCGACTTAGCGACGACTCATTTTAAAAACAAAAAGTCAAAATACAAACTGAAATCGTGTTGGCGTGTCACGTCTGTATGGAGGATTATTAATGCTCGTCTATGTCAACGATCGTGGTTTCATGCCAGAGGAAATCCTTCCTGCGTGTGTGAGTGAACCCAGCTGTTGTTTCAATATTGTCTTTTAAAGCCCTCGTTAATAAAGCAGTAATTGAAAGAGCTTTGCGTCCTCCTGTATCCAGTTACTTACACTTTGGTTATAAAAGCATTTTCTTTGATTGATGTGCATGCGTGTGTGCGTGTGCGTGCATGTGTGTGTGTGTGTGTGTGTACTAAATAGATCCTAGAATGGAACACAGACAGCTGGACGATCGTTAACTCCAGATATTTTCTTCTCGTTTCTATGTCGTCTCATTTAGAGTTTGTTTATTCGTTGCTCTGTTGTGTGAGCGAGGTTCTTCTTCTTCTTCTTCTTCTTCTTCTTCTTCTTCTTCCCTCCATCTTTTTATGCAGCAGTTGTTGAGATTATTCCATTTCGGTTACTCGTTCTCTTTTGTCAGAAAAAATAAATGAATCCACGACTGACTGCTTAAAGGCACATGACGCCAATTGTGTCATCATCACGCAGGCTTTTGGAACGCACGGAAGAAGAAAATCACCCGACCTTCGCATCGGCGGACCTTTCATCTGTGAGCTGCTCGAACCAAACGTAGCATCATTCTCTTCTTGTATAATAAACTGTTATTATACAACCAGTATCAGCTCAGTTGGCGACTCATTAACAGTGTCCACCCTCCATCGATTTAACTTCCTCTCCGTCAATAAACCGCTAGTTTTGTCTATTCAGGCTCTGGGTTGCTTTGGTTTGCACAGTCGTTTGCTGACGCAGCGACTCGAGAAGAAGTCTCATTAATTCACTCTTCGGACCGCTGCAGACAGAACTCAGTTCCTCCTTCAGAGATCGATCCAGAAAATGACTCATCACTTGTGCCAGAAAAGGTTTGCTTTGTCATGTGTTTGAGTTTAGATCAGATTAAACGTGGAAGCACAGTCTGATATAATGGAAGTTCTATCAGATTATGGAAGTTCACAGACGTCACACGGCGTCACGGTGTGCGTTACCTTCTGCATGTTAGGAGTCAGTATTATATAATATCATATATTTACAATATGAACAGAATGGAGATTTATTCATTATTTATTATTATTCATCATCTTTATTAAAACTTCTGTATTTTGGAAATGGTATCGTCATTTTACATCGTTTATGAACGTATGAAGCTGTGAACGACACGTTTGTGCTGAGTCATGTTTAAAGACATCATTCTCAACAGTCCAAACATGACTCAGCTGAAAGGATTCTACATTTTTATCAGTCCAATAATATATTTTGATCAGTATCAGAGCGATATATCGACACTGAGCGATACTGACTCCCATCGCTGGTCGATGCTGTAACTGTGTGAGACTGAGGACGATAAACAGTTAGTGAAGTAAAGTGAGCAATAAAGTGAATAATAAATGCTGACTAATGCTTCTTGGAGATTTATTTAACGATATTGAAAAGCATCAACATTCTGTATCTGAAGTGTTTGTTTGTTTGTGGTTTTCCATTGTGTGTGTGTGTGTGTGTGTGTGTGCGTGCTGCAGGACCTCTGTGGTTGCTAAGGTGGCCCTCAGGCTCCCTGGCAGCCGACAAGTCCCCGGGGCCCAGAGCCTTGTGCTCTGTGACGTGCTGGGAATTCCCCTGAGCCCCCGCGTCTCCTACCAACTCCCTGCAGGACGCGGACTCAAACACGGACGTAAAGCAGGGCGAACACACACTTTGCATTTATTTATGCATCTATGCATCTATGTATGTATTTATGGCAGCAGGTTAGAGTCGACGTTCCGTGTGGGACTTTGTTATAATAACAAGTCTGCTGAGGACAAAAGTCCCTTATGTAAAACTTGATTTAATAAATGGCTTATAACCTTTTATCAGTCTCTTATTTCTGAAGTAATGACAGAGTCATATGAACCATAGACTTCAAAATAAACATCATTACCCTCTTATAGTAATCTTATTATAAGAGGGTAATTATGATCATATTTCTTCCCTTTTACAAAACTATGACCATAATGGTGTGTCTCCACGTTTCCTTCTGATGTGTCTCCACGTTTCCTTCTGGTGTGTTTCCACGTTTCCTTCTGGTGTGTCTCCACGTTTCCTTCTGGTGTGTTTCCACGTTTCCTTCTTGTGTGTCTCCACGTTTCCTTCTTGTGTGTCTCCACGTTTCCTTCTGGTGTGTTTCCACGTTTCCTTCTGGTGTGTCTCCACGTTTCCTTCTGGTGTGTCTCCACGTTTCCTTCTTGTGTGTCTCCACGTTTCCTTCTGGTGTGTCTCCACGTTTCCTTCTGGTGTGTCTCCACGTTTCCTTCTGGTGTGTTTCCACGTTTCCTTCTGGTGTGTCTCCACGTTTCCTTCTGGTGTGTGTCCACGTTTCCTTCTGGTGTGTCTCTACGTTTCCTTCTGGTGTGTTTCCACGTTTCCTTCTGGTGTGTTTCCACGTTTCCTTCTGGTGTGTTTCCACGTTTCCTTCTTGTGTGTCTCCACGTTTCCTTCTGGTGTGTCTCCACGTTTCCTTCTGGTGTGTTTCCACGTTTCCTTCTGGTGTGTCTCCACGTTTCCTTCTGGTGTGTCTCCACGTTTCCTTCTGGTGTGTCTCCACGTTTCCTTCTGGTGTGTCTCCACGTTTCCTTCTGGTGTGTCTCCACGTTTCCTTCTTGTGTGTCTCCACGTTTCCTTCTGGTGTGTTTCCACGTTTCCTTCTGGTGTGTCTCCACGTTTCCTTCTGGTGTGTCTCCACGTTTCCTTCTGGTGTGTCTCCACGTTTCCTTCTGGTGTGTTTCCACGTTTCCTTCTGGTGTGTCTCCACGTTTCCTTCTGGTGTGTGTCCACGTTTCCTTCTGGTGTGTCTCTACGTTTCCTTCTGGTGTGTTTCCACGTTTCCTTCTGGTGTGTTTCCACGTTTCCTTCTGGTGTGTTTCCACGTTTCCTTCTGGTGTGTCTCCACGTTTCCTTCTGGTGTGTCTCCACGTTTCCTTCTGGTGTGTCTCCACGTTTCCTTCTGGTGTGTCTCCACGTTTCCTTCTGGTGTGTCTCCACGTTTCCTTCTGGTGTGTCTCCACGTTTCCTTCTGGTGTGTTTCCACGTTTCCTTCTGGTGTGTCTCCACGTTTCCTTCTGGTGTGTGTCCACGTTTCCTTCTGGTGTGTCTCTACGTTTCCTTCTGGTGTGTGTCCACGTTTCCTTCTGGTGTGTCTCTACGTTTCCTTCTGGTGTGTTTCCACGTTTCCTTCTGGTGTGTTTCCACGTTTCCTTCTGGTGTGTTTCCACGTTTCCTTCTGGTGTGTTTCCACGTTTCCTTCTGGTGTGTGTCCACGTTTCCTTCTGGTGTGTCTCTACGTTTCCTTCTGGTGTGTTTCCACGTTTCCTTCTGGTGTGTTTCCACGTTTCCTTTGCGACTCATGCGACAGCGACAGCAGTGATGTATTTTCTGTTAGCGACAGTAATAACGTGTTATCTGAGCGGGTCAAATGCTTGGCTGTGTAAACTTCCTGAACAAACAGGGAAGGAAGTGTTGGACAGCACTGACGTTGGCTCTCCTCTGACCGCCTGGGACTGTTTTTACACCGTCCTTCTAAATAAGGCAGCAGGCTGCCAGGACATATGACCACTGTCCCGATTTGGGTTCTGGACACAGTATCCATCCATCTATCCCATGATTGCTCAACAGCAATGAAAGTCAAACACACACACACACAGACAGAAGGAGAGAGAAAGAGGTTTGTGCATCTATTCTTGTAAGGACACTGTCTTTACTTCCATTCATTTGGACAGACTGACTTCTCTCTATAATCCATGTCCAGATCCACTGTGTAATATTTATTATATATATAATGTAATAAATATTACATATGTAATAAATATAAATATATTTTATTCATATATTACGCGCTGGTGTGTTTGTATAAGTGTATAATTGCTTTAAAATAAAAAGGTTTGGTTGCCCTAACCTTCGTAAAAGGCTTTAATAATGTACTGTATGTACTTTGGACAAGGGTCTTGCTTCACAGTGGCCGCCATCTTGTGCCTCCATGTCTGTACACTCAAAAACAAACATGCTTTCTGGTATGCAAAGGCCACCGTAGTTCCCTTCCCTGACGTGGTTGTAACGGGAGAATCTTTGCCTGCAGTCTCACTTCATTCACTGGACTTTAATCAGAAAAAGAAATAATACGTTTATGTCTCAGTAAGAAATTCTGATCCTGAAAGTCACTCTCACACACACACACACACACACACTGATCTCAGGTTAGCAGTCATTAGCCAGAGGAAGAGCAAAAAAAAAAGTTGGTTCCTTGACCTTCGAAACAAAAGCAGCATCTAAAAAAGTGTCATTTAATCTCCTCTTGGTTTTTAAATATTAGTTTGATTGACAGTTTTAAATAATTGCACTTTCACCACAACCTGTCTAGGCAGATGCTGCGACATCGACTAAAATAATCTTTACCTTCTATTTTAACATTCTCCTAATCCATCAGATTATTTCTTGCACTATTTAAAGCTACGTCATTGTTTTAGTTCTTAATGAATGTATGACATCTTTTATAGCAGCTATGAATTTGAATTTTGAATTTTTACATCTTAACGTAACCAGCAAAAGCTCAAGGCCCTGGTAAACGTCCGTGCACAGCGGACCCAGCGGGAATCATGCCATCAGCGCTGGGTGCGCGTCGACAGCGCATGATTGAACTGAACTTCCGCCCACAGTATAAACCCCGCCCACCAGCAGGAGGAAAGTCACCTGAGACCCTGACTCCTCTGCCCAACCCTTCATCTGTCCGAGGGAGCTGCAACATCGCTCTCTTCTTCTTGGGTAGGAAGTCCAGACTTGTACTGCCACCCGATGGTGAAGTAGGATACCACAGGACATAAATGAGGACTTAATGAGAAACAAAGATCCAGAGACTTAACGTACAGACGGCATCCATAATGTTTGGAGAAGTGAACGGGACGTCATACGTCTGAGAGAAGTTTGGTGACGACTGAATTTTAGATTGAAAAGATTTAAAGAAATCTTTCAATCTTTTCAATTATATAACTGCTATTTATTTTTCATGCGACTGTGATTTGATACACTGGCGATACAGATTTTGGAACTGCATGTAAATAACACATCGTGTTATAAGATAGTCCTTTATTAGTCCTGTAGTGGGGAAATGTACTCATACTAAAAGGACCAGTGTATAGGATTTGGTGGCATCTAGGGGTGAGGTTGTATATTGCATCCATGTGGGGACTCTGTAAGAGCAGCAGTTTCATAAAGGGCTTGTTATAAAGTAATGAATAACCAGTAACTGTAACCAGTGCTAATGTCAGTCAAACAAAGAACGTCATCATTACGTCACGTTATCTCTCTGTGATGGAAATAAGTTAGTCCATGTTTTTGGTGTTGGTGTTTTATTTTGAAACGTCCCACAGGAAACCTGTGTTCTTGTTGTGTGCAGCTTGTGTGACAGTGATGTGAAGGTGCAGATCTCCTCATCACTGCTGTCAGAACTGCTGCTGCTGCTGCTCAGCTCCTACAGTACTACTCTCCTCCTCCTCCTCCTCCTCCTCCTGCTCCTGCTCCTGCTCCTGATGGGGAGGTGCGCGCGGCTGTGAAGTCACAGTGATGTCATTTTAGGATGTGGGAGTCGGGGGCAAGGTGAGCTGGTGTTGCGGTGAGTGGTGTCCCCTCCACAGCCAGCGTTGCCTGCACAGAGAGGAGCGGAGCGGCGAAAGATGATCATCGTCACCGGCACCAATTTAAGCTCCGACGCGCTCCGTCCCTCTCCTCCTCCTCCTCCTCCTCCTCCCGCTGCTGCTGCTCAGATCTCCGGCTATGGGGCCTTGATCTGCCTTGATCCCAAAACGAGCCTTCACCACCAACATGCCAAAGGACAGGAAATCACAAGAGTTGCATTTTTAGGGCAGGTAACTTTAACCACGTGCCCCAAAGGGCAACTGGATGGCCATTGCGCAAAGGTGCCTCTACAGCATGTCCAGCGGGGCCAGGACGCACTGGACGCTGCCAGCAGTGATCGTATTGTGGACTTCTCTCTGCGGGATCGCTTCGTCTTACCCGGTTCCGAGCAGGACTAACGCGACTTTGCTGGAGAAGCAGTGGGAGACCCTCTTCTCTCGCTCCTATCTGGGAATCGTCGGAGGGAAATCGGAGCTGAACTGGGAGAGTGACTATTTGCAGGGCATCAAGAGAGTGCGGCGGCTCTACTGCAACGTGGGCATCGGGTTTCACCTGCAGGTGCTGCCGGACGGCGGGATCAGCGGCGCGCACACCGAGAACCAATACAGTGAGTTTGCACTCGCCGGTGACAGCGCACCAGAGAGGCGCGAGCGCGGAACCCACTGCGCATGCAGGCGCCGTGAAAGTTCGAGCGCTGCTGCTGCTGTCACTGCTGCTGCTGCTGTCACTGCTGCTGCTGCTGTCACTGCTGCTGCTGCTGCTGTCACTGCTGCTGCTGCTGCTGTCACTGCTGCTGCTGCTGCTGTCACTGCTGCTGCTGCTGCTGTCACTGCTGCTGCTGCTGCTGCTGTCACTGCTGCTGCTGCTGTCACTGCTGCTGCTGTCACTGCTGTTGCTGCTGTCACTGCTGTTGCTGCTGTTGCAGCTGCTGTCACTGCTGCTGCTGTGACTGCTGCTGCTGCTGTCACTGCTGTCACTGCTGCTGCTGTCACTGATATTGAATCAGGTGTCGGCAGGTTGAAAGTTTCCCGGAGTAAAAACAGTGGCCGGAGCTTCGCGTCCGTGCGAGCCAAAACTATGACATGAATGCTTGGACCAGGTTTAGAAGCACAACTTTATTTTTACCCTGTGCAGCAGGACAGCGCGCGCCCGCACACGCACTTATAATAGGGTTAATATTGAGTAACTGAGCAGCATCATCATCATCAGCAGCATCATCATCAGCAGCAGCAGCAGCAGTCGCAGTGCACCTGCGTGGTTCCTCCCATCAGTGGTGCAGAGGCCGGTATCACAGTCGCAGCGTGACTGTGTGTCTGCTGCTGTGTAACCTTGTGTTTCCGTGTAAAGGTCTGATCGAAGTGTCCACCGTGGACCGAGGCGTCATCAGCCTGTTCGGCCTCAGGAGCGCGTTGTTCGTGGCGATGAACAGCAGAGGAAGATTATACGGAACGGTACGTCTGTGCGCAACTCCACACACACACACACACACACACACGCACACACACACACGCACGCACGCAACTGTGAGTTACAACAATCACTGTCATGATGCAGTGATTCCAAAACACTGGGTCGGGACCCACAGATTGGACCCAAGTGATTTTTTAGGTCCTAAAAGAACTTTTGCACAAACAAATTTTGAACCCCCTTTTTATTTAAGACTCGTGTTCATAATTATCAAACTTGATTAAAAGTGGAAGAAATGCGACAAATGACATCATTATTTACACTACTGTAAAATAATGTGGTACTAACTCAACTAATCGCTCCATTATTCACATGTTTGACATTAATCATTGATCTTTTATCCTTATGATGCAGTGATTCCCAAACACTGGGTCGGGACCCACAGATTGGACACAAGATTTTATTTTGGGTCCCAAAACAAATTTGCTTAATTTTGAAGCAGCTTTTATTTAAGATAGATGTGAATAATTATCTCTAAATGTAACTTTTCTGTGTTACAATAATGTAACAATGACAACTGCAAAAAATAATAGTAGCTGTTACTAATTATGCAGAAATGTTGCTCTTATGTTGTGATTTGTTTTTTTATTTAATTCATTAAAGTTAAGTTGTCATTGAGTCCGGGTGCAGAGAGAAGCTCCAGCTACAAATACTTACACACACTTTTCAGACAATTTCAGACATAAAACTCATCATTGAAAGAGAGTAAAAAAAAGAGAGCGCTATAATGAACGGTCTAACTAAACGTCTCGACTGTGGTGAACTCCACTTCACCTCGTTGTGACCCATAAAATACTGATATTACAAACCCTTTATTCAGTCTTTTAGCTGATGATGACATAAGTGGACGGCAGATATTTGCAGCTCTAACTCCGCCCCGGTCACATGACGATGTCGAACACAGAGATCACGGATCGTACCAACTTTGACTTTTTTCTCCTTTCTGATTTTGCTCAGTGTTGTAACCGGAGTATCCTGACTGTCTTGAACCCTGTTCAGATGTGGTTTTAACAAACATGTGATCCAGATTCTGCAGTCTCAGTCCAGGTCTGAACGCTCCTCAGACATGGTCACAAAAAAACACATTTGTATGTGATTTAATGGCACGTGGCCACATACAATTCATCCTTAAGCATTAGGACTTTCCTGGCCAAACAAAGGATAAATAATATTAAATAAATGAAGAAATGTCATGTTACAGTCACGTGAATAGAGCTTTGATTCACTCTCGCTCACAGAAACACACACATACACAAAGACAGTGGAGACATCTGGACACCCAGACTGGTTAAAGTCTAAATTTTGTCCTCATGGACATACATGACATCAGGAGGGACAAGTCACAGAAGACACGCCCAGTGGTGCAATCAGCACACAGCACTTTTCATACAAATCTAAAGTGATAAAATCTCTCGTGGAGCCAAGAAAAACATATTAAAAGACACGACAAAGAGACAAAAGTGTCCATCGTCACACGAGGAATTAACCCTGAAACACGACGACATACGTTTTTGTGGTTTTTTATGCATAACAATTATGCCATGTTGTGCATTTTTTAGGTGTTTTTTTTCATGTATTTTTGTCAATTGTAAACAACATTAACTAAAATACTCACACTAACACACCTTACGGACAAAAATGTCCCCATTGAAAACAATGTTTCTGATGAAAACTTAAAGAATGATAAACTTGTTCTAGCTTGAACTTTTATGAGCACATTCTGTTGCTCCAGGTGAGTTCACGGAACTTTTTTCAAGGCAAATCTTCGGATTAAAGTGGCTAAATTTAAAGAATAAAAATAAAAGCAATAGTTGCTCAGAACAGTTGTACTTAGCGCTACACACACACAAACGCGCGCACACACACACACACACACGTTGAGGACGTCTGTTAATACAGAGCCCAAAAAAAGCCAAGTGAACTCGTGACAATCCGCTAACATGTGCTCACAACATCAACATGTCCTCACTATTATGTTTTTTTTGTCCTCACAAACTAATAAAGACGCGCACGCACACACACACACACACACACACACACACAGGCACGTACTTGTCAGTGTAAGATGAGTTCACTGACCTGCTGCATCCACAGGTTTATGAGCACTGTTGTGTTATTAATATTTTCTGTGATCGTATTAATAACTGGGAAACCCCCGACAGAATGTGGCGTGGTCCGTGAGTCACAGTGAGAGGGTGAATACATGAACACCCAGAGAAAACGTGTGACAGTGTGAATCAAATGTAACAAAAGCTAAAGAACGTTAAATATAAGATTGTCATCAAATGTTGTCGGAGGACGTTCCACTGACTTTACATGTTATATTATAAATGTTGATAAAACACAAAGTTAATTACATGAGGTGATAAACTTTTTCATCAAAATTTGAATTAAATATGAATTTAGTTACGAGTCAGTTAGTGCTTAACATCCATCTATCTAGATCTCGTGAGAACAAAGTCGTAATTCTACGAGAATAAAATAAATAAATGATGAGAGAAATTATAAATTATAAAGAGATGATTTCCTCTTTGTCCATGTTTGTGATTCTTTCTTCTAAACAAACTCAGTTTCTTTCACAATCGAAAGGATTTCTTTATTTGTGAAAACTTCAGCAGATTCTCGGTGTTTCTCATCTGACGTTTAGTAATAATGACGACTTTATTCTCCAGAGATTAAAAACACGTCTTCACTCGTCGTAACCGCTGCTCGTTCAAAGAAATAAAAGAATATGATTTGAGTGACTTTATGAACTCTCGTTCTCTCTCCTCTCCTCTCCTCTCCTCTCCTCTCTTCTCCTCTCTTCTCCTCTCCTCTCCTCTCCTCTCCTCTCCTCTCCCTCTGCAGAGAGTCTTCGGGGAGGAGTGCAAGTTCAAGGAGACTTTGCTGGCCAACAACTACAACGCCTACGAGTCTTTTGTTTACAAGGGCTTCTACATCGCCCTCAGCAAGCATGGCCGTGCAAAGAGGGGCAACAGGGCCACCACAGCCATGACTGTCACACACTTCCTCCCGCGACTATGAGAGAAACTGGCAATAACTCAGTCATTTGCACATGTGGAAGTTCTTCCAGGTAACACAGAGATGCATAGTCATGTGACACACACACACACACACACACACACACCAGTGGACTGCATTAGAAAAGACACATATTTATTCTGTTTATATATATATATATATATATATATATCTGTATATTTGTATATGTATGCCATACTGTGCTGCTTGTCGTTGGTATGGACGGGCAGAGCTGAAGCCTGTCTCACTGTACTCTGGTGCTTGCTGTAACTTCCTTTCTTCTTCGGAGACGGAGGACGAGCTGCGTCCTGTGCGTTTGACGAGCGAAACCAATACTTTTTATTACCTCAAAGAACCACTTTACTAGACGAAGGGATGCATGGACTTCTGCTCAAATACCGTTTCTTTGGAACCTTTGAATGTTTGATGGCTCCCTGCTCGTCACTCATGTCAGCGGGGGAAACTTAACTGCACTACCGTCGCTGCACGATTTAAAGGTGCCTTGGTGTTCCCACTTGTGGCCCCTTCCACTTGCATGTAAGAGACACCCACTGGAGTCAGAAATAGGGCTGACACTCTGGAGAGGGCCTCTGTGGGGGGGGGTGGGGTCTGACTATCTCTGGTTTATTTTCTTTTCTGTAATTAGATCGATTAAGTAATAAACAATCTGAGGCCGAGACCAGAGAGCGGTCGGCCATGGAGACTAAAGGCTAAAGGCCATCAGTCAAATAAACAGGGTGGAACACTTACTGTATGTATCTGAGCATGGAGGAACTTTTCTTTCTTTCTTTCTTTCTTTCTTTCTTTCTTTCTTTGCATCTGCACAAGAAATCGACCGAGCGTTCAGAGCACACAGAGAAACTTGTCTGCACACGGTGAGCGACGTCGTCCAACGGCAAAACTAATGACAACAAGTGTAAATACTCGCAGATGTTAAAGAAGACGCTGCTGCTTCCTCGCAGTTGCCCCGAAACCAGGCAAAAAGAGTTCAGGTCGCTGATGGAGAACAGCTGACTCACGCGTCAGAGGTCGTCAGAGGTCGTCAGAGGTCGTCAGAGGTCGTCAGAGGTCAGCGAGGCAGAGTCGCTGATGATGCTAAAGTGACGTTCACAGGGAGAACCCGGTCGTCCCAGAACTCTGTCAGAGACGCCGGACGCTGCTTCATCTCCTCTGACGCCTCTTTGTGTTTGACGGTGGTGAGTAGACTCCTGCTGTCAGTGTCTCTGCTGCAGCAGCAGCAGCAGCAGCAGCAGTAACAGTACCAGCAGCAGCAGCAGCAGCAGCAGCGAGGTGTTTATTATGTGTGGCCTGGAGGACAGTGCGCGTTTCTCGCAACTTTCTCATTGTCAGTTCCCATGATGCCACGCTGCTTCCGAACATCAGCAAACATCGATTTGACTGAGACTCCCCTAGTGGCAGAAATGACATACTGCGTGTTTGACTCACTGTCAGATTTTGTGCAGATTGAGCGTTGGCACAAAAGGTCAAAGGGTGAAGTTTTTCTGAGAATCTTACAGCGTGCATCTGCAGCTGTTTACTCGTCTTTGTTGTTCCTCAGACTCTCTGAAGGAATGTGGATCTGTCATCCTCTCACATGCCTGAGCGGCCCCCGCCTCCCCCGCCTGCCCCGCCTCCCCCACCACCTCTGCTCGTCCCCTTCACCCCCCTCACTGCAGGCAGGGACCCTGGGATTCCTGCTGTCACCCAGGAGCTTCCTGCTCTCCTTTCAGCCTTTTTTAGTTCAAGGTCAGGGTCATGGACCAGCCTTGGCCGGCCAGGGTGGTCACGTATATGTGTCTGACTGTTTCCACGCAGCAGAGACGTTTAAAACAACTTTATTTTACGTCTAAACCGAAGCATTTAGTGAGGTGAAAGCCCCCAGTATTGCTCTCTGAGGATTCCCTGCTCCATGATCTGCAGCAACTTCCAAATCAGTCCCTGTCCTCTCTCCCTGTGATGTCAGAGCTCCACCTCTGCTACTGCTGCTGCTGTTACTGCTGCTGCTGCTGCTGCTGCTGCTGTTACTGCTACTGCTGCTGCTGCTGCTGCTGCCGCCCTCGCCCCCTGACACAGCGTGTCACACAAACACATGGAGAACAGTATTGTCCTCCTCCATGAAGCGACCGCGATGTTGAGCAAACGTCACAGACTGTTTTGCAAAATGGACGTAGTATTAAACAGAGAAGCCACCAGGGGGCGACTCAGCTGCTTGTAAAGCCCGTGGTATACTTCAGTGTGCGCCACGTATCGCTGGTATCCTCGCGCGTCAGGGTCCTGTAGTATCCCACTTCACCATCGGGTGGCGGGGATTAGGACGCATCTGCTTCACAGATGAAGGGTCTGTCGAGGCTTGAACCTCAGACGACTTTCTTGGGCGACTTCTTCTATTGCTGAAATAGTCTTTCTTGCTTGGTGGGCGGGGCTTAATACTCCACCCACCAGTGGTGCGAACTTCAGTTGGCGCATGTGCTGTCCACGTGTACAGAATGCACGTTTTAGCAGGAACTCAGAAGTGAAGTCTGTGGAAAAATGAGCCAAATTCTCATTTGATTCAGAAAGTCAGTCAATATTTTCTCCATCGCTAGTTTCAGGTCTTCTTAAACGTGACGATACGAGACATGAGTGGACACCGATGGGAGGAGCGATGGGAGGAGCGATGGGAGGAACTTTCATCATCAGCCACAGCATCGTTGAGACGATCTTTTTATCACGGCTCTCGTTCATACGGAGCTCCGAGGTTATCGGTGAAACTCGGCTCTGTACGATTGTTGTGAAAAGACGTTTCCACACACACACACACACACACACGCACACACACACACGCAGCGTCACAGACGTCTGGTATTTTGCTACGTCCTTTTTCCGACACAGTCTATGACGTTGGGGGTTAAAGGTCAGCACTGACTGCACACCGGCGTCTCTCGTAGCACCTTATTAACGATGGAGTGCAGAGAAGTGCAGGAGAATCAAAAACACAGCTCACCTTTACTGCTTTGACCAAAACTAAATCTTTTGTTTAAAGAACGTTTGAAATCATACGAGGTGAGGAATATTTATTTATTTATTATTATTATTCTTATTATAACATTAAATCAGCATGCCTGAGCCCCGAGCTTCATTAGGGCTTCATGTGTTTGAATTCCTGCTCTGAAAGACGTGAACTATTCCTCTCATCTCTGCTCTCATATACCTCACCTTCTGCCTTAGTTTTTGGTTTTGCTGACGACTGTAAATGAATAAAAAACTCCACTGATTTGTTTCTGAAAACAGACGATGCTAAGTAAAGATATTAAAGTTTGTTCCTTTTATTTTTGTACGTATGTGCTGTGCACAGCAGTCTACTGTATTCCTGAGATACCAATAAAAGTTTGTTTTTTTAAAACTGGTGAAGTGTGATTGTCTCTGTCCAAGCTTTTAATCGTTAGTTTGACTTTTTATTATTTTTTACACTCAAATGAGTGAGTTTCCATTAGTTTTAGAGCAGGTTTGGTAAATGCTTAGTTTGAAGTAGTTTTAGTGTTGTTTAGTTGTTGTTTGCCAGGTACAAGATTCAAAAAGGTCATAAAAAGTTTTGTAAGTTTATAGGGACACATGAACATCTGTGAATCAAACATGTAACGGTAGTTTTTCTCTTTCTTTCAGTTCACGAAAATGTTTTTCTAATTTTAGTTTCTGTTAGTTTCCGTTTACTTTAACAGCCTCAGGTCTCTGTTGCATTTGATGAAGATTTGAGTACAAAACAATATCAATGAAATATCATTTGAATACATTTAAATGCCCTGCATTCAAATGGTAAAAAAATATGGCTGTTTCCATGACAACAATCAATTGTTTTTTAACCTGAAACTGTGACGTATTTAATTAATGATGACGTTTTCCACTACATGGTACCACCTGACCTCACCTCCACTCACAGCTGCATTAAACTGCTGGGACTTAGTTTCATTGGTTCAATTGTATTTGTCGAATCACAACATACATGATCTCAGGTCTGTGCACAGAAACACAAACACTAGGGGGCAGTGGAGAGAAAAACTTAACAGAGGAAGAAATCTCTGACAGAGGTGCAGCATCTGCCTAGACAGGTTGTGGTGAAAGGATAAATGGAGGACAGAGGAGAGGAGGGGGAGAGGGGGGGAGAGAGAGAGAGACAGAGAGAGACAGAGAGAGACAGAAGAGAGTGAGAGAGAGAGAGACAGAGAGAGTTAGACAGAAGAGAGTGAGACAGAGAGACAGAGAGAGACAGAAGAGAGTGAGAGAGAGAGAGAGCAGAGTTGTCACAAACAGAGTTGTTAGAAGTTTGTCACTGAAGTCAGTCGAGCATCGACTCTGGAAACTTCCATTAAAGCTGCAGTACGCACTTTCATTGACACAATTGATCCATAATTCTAAAATAACTTAACTCAGCATTTTTATACAACAAGTGAACTGAGACACAGAGAGAGACAGAGAGAGAGAGACACAGAGACACATAGAGACACAGAGAGAGACACAGAGACAGAGACACAGAGAGAGAGACACAGAGAGAGAGACCAAGAGACACACAGAGAAACAGAGAGACAGAGACACAGAGAGAGACCGAGAGACACAGAGAGAGAGACAGAGAGAGAGACACAGAGACACATAGAGACACAGAGAGAGACACAGAGACAGAGACACAGAGAGAGAGACACAGAGACAGAGAGAGAGAGACAGAGAGAGAGACCAAGAGACACACAGAGACACAGAGAGACAGAGACACAGAGAGAGACCGAGAGACACAGAGAGAGGGAGAGAGAGACAGACAGAGAGAGAGACAGAGAGACACAGAGAGACAGACTGGTCCATGACTGGAGACTTTGATGAATGAACCTTGTTTACTTTAACTTAGGAACATTTTCAGATCAGTACTTTTACTTGTACTATTAATGTTATTATTATAAAACTATTATTCATTATTATTAAATGTGATAAAATAGTGTTTTTTCTTTCACCTCTGCTCAGTAAAAACTCTCACTGATTGTAAAATAACATGAAAATTCAAATAAATGTAGTGAATGCAGTTTAATGTCAATGACAGTATGTTGGTTAAGGTCTTTTTTGTTAAGATGCAGCAAATGTGATCAAATAAACTCAGTTCACTCATTCACACTTGAGCTGAACGTGCACTCACAGCCTGACGCACAGTCACTGTCCCAGAAGTCACTCAAAACGACTTTGAATGAGGGAGTGGCTCCCTCTGCTGGTGCAGAGCGGAAGTGTTGGGTTGGGCAGGTGCGTAAAGAGTCACAAACTAAACTTCATACTAAAACAAAAACTAAAAAAAACTATGTTATGTTGCAGATTCGTTAACGAGCACTTGAGTCAGCGCAGACTAGAAAAAGTCACTTTAACTGATGAAATCTCTTTTTTCTATAAATACATCTGTGTGTTTTTTTCTTCTTCTTCTTGTTTTCATGGCAAACAAACGCAGTTTCCAGTCTGGCGTTTGTACCGTGAATGTTTCAGAAGGTGGGCAAGTCCAAAAATAAGACTCCTGTTGTCTGACCAAGAGCATCGGGATAAACAGACAGAGGTGGAAATGGCCCTTCCGCTGCACCAAAGCCGCACATCTGCTTTGGGGGCGAGTTCCTTTTCTTTTTTTCTTTTTTTACGCAAAGGATGTGGCACTCAGGGGCCTTTAAATAGGAACCGTCTCCAAACTCTGGGACAACAGACAGCATCTGAACGCTTCCAGCAGCTCGCAGTGGAAACCGCCGGTTTTGCTGCAGGATGGACGTCAACAGGAGACTGGGGATGAGGGACACTGTGTTGGCGCTCTTACTCGCTGTCCTGCAGGGACTTCCTCTCGGGGAAACGGCCCCGAACCCATCCCCGCTGGTCGGATCCAACTGGGGGAACCCGAGGAGATACGTCCACCTGCAAACTTCCACGGACCTCAACAACTTCTACTTGGAGATCAGGTTAGACGGCACCGTGTGCAAAACTACCACCAGGACTTCGTACAGTAAGTTTTGTTGTTGTTGACAGTTTTACTTGTTGCGCTGTGGTCACGTGACGGACTTTTTTCATTCTTTCTTTTTTCTCCTCTTCAGGTGTGATTTTACTGAAAGCTGAAACGAGGGAGCGCGTGGCCATCCTTGGCGTAAAAAGCAGCCGTTACCTGTGCATGGATGTGGAAGGCAGACCGTTCAGCTCCGTAAGTCTCTCACTCACTCACTCACTCACTCACTCACTTATTATTTATTTATTTATTCTATTTATTATAATTTTTTTTAGTTGTGAATTTTTACGCACATTATATTAACTTGACTTGATGTCCACATTTGGCACAAACAAAACAATTTTACGCATTGAAATTACGCACAAAATGAAGTGCAATAATGGATGTGAACTTAGAACATTTTAGATCATCATTAAACTGGTATTAAAATTGTAGTTAAGTTTGTATGTTTTTGTTCTCTAAAAAACGTATAAACTAAACTACAATCGAGGTCATTTACGCACGGAAATTACGCATCCAAATGAACTGCAACTATAGATCTAAAATGAATTTATTAGATTTCTTTTTTTCATCGTTTCTTAGGGATCGGAATTTTAATACTGTGCCGAAGTTATTTTACTTTTCTAAAATCATTCCATATTTTGTAGAGAACTGGGTTTTGTTTTACGCACAAAAACAAACTGCAATGAACGGATCTAAAATAACTGGCATCAAAGTCGTGATAAAGTGAGAAAGTTATTTAATTGATCTAACATTTTGGAGAGAATATTGGAGTTACACGCGCAGACTTTACGCACAGAATGAACTGTAATTATAGATCTAAACATAACTTGTTTTTCTTGCGTGTAATACTGTAGTTACGTAGTTTTACTACCCCCGAAAAAAACTGGCATTTTGAAGAGAAAGTCTGAGTTTTACGCACAAAAGAAATGCAATTAAAAGTAAATGATTTCATATTTTGGAGTGACAGATGAACTTCGCTGGAGATGCTCAGGTTTAAATGTGTCCCCGTGTCCTTGTCTCTCAGCCCACCTGTCTCAGAGACGACTGTCTCTTCAACCACAAGCTCCTGGAGAACAACAGGGACGTGTACTACTCCTGCCGGACCGGCATCCTGTTTAACCTGGAGGGCTCCCGGCAGGTGTACTCGGTGGGTCAGAACCTGCCGCAGACCTCGCTCTTCCTGCCCAAGAAGAACACGGTGCCACTAGAGCGCCTCCTGCTGCTCAGGGGGAAGCGGAACGAGGTCGTGGATCCATCCGACCCGCACAACTTCTACCAGGGTCAGACCGAGGCGGGCTCGGACTCCCGGGCCGTGCCGGAGGATGACACGGACCTGGAGGTGGAGGTGGAGGTGGAGACGGAGGCCGGGGACGACGGGCGTAACGTGTCCCGGGAGACGCCGATGGCTCCGTCCTCCCACGACCCGTGGAACGCGCACTGGTCCAACCCGGCCAGTCCACGGAGCTCCGGGACCATGGGGTGATTTCACCTGTGGACGCGCTCCATTTAACTATAGGTACCTATACTGTCAGTGTAGCCTCGTAGTTCATCATAATATGAAGGAAAAGGCAGAAGAAGAGTGCTTCTCTTCTTCGTCACTCTGCCTTCACCATAAATCATTTTTATTTTATCCGTCATTCAGCAAAGTAGTGTCTTTTTACACTGAATGTATGAAAAGTATTAGACTTGACTCGCAGCCCTTTTGCACAGTTCACATCAGATCCACTCTCTTATATTAACAACATCTGCTCTGAGATCACAAACATCACTTTCACTTTAATCAATCACAGACATGTGATCAATAATATAATCAATAATCATAATCATAATCATAATCATTTGTACATTCCCCCAAATCAGGTTTGGTGAGAAGTGGAGTTTTAATGGATGGAGGTCCAGTGCGTAAGGATTAGGGAGAAACAGGGACATCTAATGGTGAGACTGCATAGTGCAACATCATGCATGTCAGGGAACTACGGTGGCCTTTGCATTCCAGAAAGGATGCAAACACTCTTTCACAACGCGCTCTCCATTCTTCAGCTCCTGCTGGAGAAACACGGTAGTGCAGGACGTTACAAAGAAGCCATTATCCACGTGAGAGACACATTGATGGGTAATTGTATTCACTTGAACCCCTCCTAAATGATACGTACTGGACCTTTAACTACTCCATGGTTTTTACAGCTGGTCTGAAAAACCCACTTTTCCAAGTGACAGCGATGCAGACAAACATGATATTTTTTAAAAATCTGAAGATTAGGTTCCGTCTTTATTTTGAAATCCTAATTTGGTTACAGGAGATTTTTGTCACTAATAACACGACTTGAAGGAAAACGGCGACAGGGTGAACGACATGTTCAGAGCAGTGATCCTGATCTTTTACAGGTGCCGGGCACCAGCAGCAAACACTACAAAAACTGTCCCGCAGAGTATTTATTTATTTAAAAAACCATTCCTGTTAGTGTTATTTATGGTATTTATATGAATGCTTTTTCCTTTCAATGTAAATAAACGTGGTTTGTCGTTGTATGTATGAGTCGGAGTCGTGGATGTGGTTTTGCTTGAACTTGGGACAAAATAAACTCATAAATGAAAAGTGGACTGTGTTGCTTTTTGAAATATTCAAAGTGAAACCAGTGGATTTCAAACTCTCACTCACCCAGTGTGAGCAGGGTTAATGTTGCCACAGTTACGCTGGAGTCACGCCTCCTCTCTGTCATTAACAAACACTTACACGCCTAAAAATACACCACAGACTCACATTGTTGGATAATTAACCTTTGACCCGACATTCCACAACTTCCAAGACAAGAAACACGACACCACAGAAAACACGACGGCACCAAACTTAGAAATCAGTCACTGTGTGGAAGTATGACGTGGTATGGAGAAGAATGAGAATGACATCACAGAAATGAATGGATCAGAATTCAGTATTTAGGATCATGAAGCAGAAAACATCAAAGTGCCAAGAAAGCCATTCCTAACTTTTGTTTTCTTTATTACTTTTATACATCATTAATAGCCACGCTAGAGTTTAACGATTCCAAATATTTGGCTCAATTATTAAAACCTAAGCTTCAAAATGTCCGTGTGGATTTTGTTTTGCTTATTTTAACATTTTAACATCTATTCCTCTGACGTTTGTGCTTCTGATCAGTTTTTCCAGGATCATTTAGAAAAAGTGTATTAACAATTTCTAATAAAGAAAAACTAAAAGGTTTGTACATAAACACCAGATTAATTAGATTAGTGTTAAATTTGAAAAATGTGAAACAGTATAAAACGTATTTAAAGTGACATTTGTCTGAGTTTTTGTCTCCGTGTCCAAAAACAGGGCAAAGAATGGAAAGTCTGTCCAACTCTCTCCTCTCTGGTGACAAAGACACCAGTGAAATGACCGTAATAATGTGAAGGCCAACTTCTCAGCTTTCAGAAGCCGTCGCGTAACTATGGAGACGCAGAGCGCGATACACACGTGTCGCATTTCACACGCTGGCCGTTAAAGGGTTAACACGTATTCAAATCAACGTACATTATCCCATTATCCTCTTTACGTTGTCAGAAACACAAGCACAGAGAATAAATGTCTCTTTGTAAATAACGACTGCTTCACTACACAGATTATAGATTATGTCTCCATTACATAAATAATAGTGTCGGACTAAATATTTACCATTAATACTGACAAAACCTACAGAAACTCCACATTAGCCGAGTACAACAACTTATTTATTGTCAACACATTAAGGCTTGAAAAGAAAAAGAAATAAAACTCTTGGAATACGAGTAATCAATGAAAACATAAAGCTTCTCCCACAGAGAGATAAGATGTGTGTGTGTGTGTGTGGATATATATATATATATATATATATATATAGTTGTAAATCATACACAGTTTGCATAAAACACTTTAAAGATTTCATTTCATATTGCACAAGTGAGACGAGCAGCTGCAAACACTGAGATCAATAAAAACTTTGGTATCATCAAATTAAATGAAGTCAAAGAAACGTCACAACGCTAATATTATTAAATATTTGAAGACACACGATAACTGAAAACAACCAGTGTTTTAGTCTCACTTCATATCAGAGGATCTTCATCTTTGCCGATATCCCATCAAACATTTTCAAACCGATATCGGCCGATAACGTAACGGTACCGACATTATCGTGCGTCCCTAAATGACACACAGGTGACCAAGGACGGTGAGACAGTTTTTACACGTTTGATTTAAAGTGACACTTCCTGTCTTCAGTCGTCTGTGCTAACTTTGAGCTGCTAACTTCCCCTGGTTTTAGCGTTCATGACGGTTCATCATACAGGACATTTCCACTAAAGTGAATTTGTGCGTTATATTAATAATTCTGCCACGTTTGAAGCGCCGTCCTGATCCGACATTTCCACGAGACACAGAAAGCGTTTGACTGTTGTCGTTGATATTATTCCATCGACAACTCAACTAGGAATTTCCGAGGTCGTGGGGCCGTGTTTACACAGGAACACCGTGTTTACACAGGAACGCCGTGTTTACACAGGAACGCCTGAACTCAGACACTGACGGTGATTCCCTGTGATGCATTTTACACGACGCAGTCTCGACTCGACTCGACTCAACTCGACTCGACTCGACTTGACTCGACTCGACTCGACTCGACTCTTGTCTCTCGGTTTCTCTCTCAACATTCAGGAAAGCAAATGTCTAAATCTCTGTTTGGAGTCTAACACACACACACACACACACCCACACAATAATAATCATCAAATCTCTTTGGCTAATAAATCTCAGTGGGTCTCGACTGCTACACACTTTGATCCATGAGCTTTTCCAGGTGAAGTTTTCTGTTGGTGAAAACACAACGAGTGGAGGAGAGGACCGGGCCGGACTCGGTCTGGCTCAGAGTGAAGAGGAAGCGGCTGATGCCCGTGTTTGGACAGGGGGACATCAGCTGAGACGTCTTCATCCCTGGAGGAGCGGAGCACTTTAAGTCCTCCATGAGGTGCCGCACGGCCACGCGGATGTAAGCGCCGTGGCACACGACCAGAGCGTGGACCGACAGTCCCTCCAGACCTTCATCGGCCGAACCAACCGAGGCGCCTTCCGCAGAGGAAGCAGCAGAGGAAGCAGCAGCAGAAGCAGCAGCAGAAGCAGCAGAAGCAGCAGAAGCAGCAGAGCCGTTTACAGAAACCCCGTCTCCTGACGCTCCGGCAGAGGAACCCGAGCCCGACGACCCGTGTTCACTCAACATTTGCTTGAAAAGGACTTGGAGGAATTTTTTGAATCGTAGCTTCACCTGGAATCAAGGTGAGACGATCCACAGCTAAGAGGTCGAGGTTTGTTTCTTTTTCAGTCAGAACTGAGCTTTACTTTTTAGACAATGTTATACAGATATGTTGTTTGCAGCTTTTTTCAATGAGGACGAGCTGCTTTTCTTTATTGTCCATCACCGTCAATGACACATATTTGAGTTTGGGACTTTTTGATGAACAAATGTTCACAGACGTAATAAAAACCATCAACTTTTACTACATTTACTGCTTTTAAACTGTTTCAATGATGAACACCTGTACATGTGAAAGGTTTTAAACAGGTTTACAAACTCTTGTTGAATAAAGAAATATTTCACTGTCAGCAGCGTGAGAATGAGAAGCAGAAACCTGCAAACACCGCTCTCTCATCTCTAGTTAAATGTGTCAAAATAAACATAAACGTCCACTACACTGACACTTTGAGATCCAGCTTTAAAGAGCAATGTCTACTTGTGAACACTGAGGGGCGCTGTTGTTTAAAGCAGGTTGTGAGCTGTGTCTGACTCACCTGACCTAGGGTTTCTCCTCCTGGTGGAGTGTAGTCCCGACACGACTGACCCGCAGCGTTGGCCATGTTCTTCAGATGCTCTTTGGGACGCCCCTCTGCGACGCCGAAACTCTGCAGGAGCAACACAACGGCAGTGTACAGCGTTACCATGGAAACGTGCCGTGGAGCTGCAGCTGCGACGACGACGACGACGACGTGAAGTCAAGTCTCACCCGCTCTCTCAGTAACGGCTCCAACAGCATCTCCACGCCGGAGCAGTGAGTGTTGTTCCTCAGGATTATTTCAGCCGTCTGATGCAGGGACAGTCAGAAGGAAACTGCTGAGTCATGTTATGGTCAGACAAGACATGAATGTTCATTTCATTTACATCCTGTTTTTCCCGGCTCCTCCACAATCAACTGTGACGTTTGAAATAACTGATCTGGATTCAACAAAAACAGAGAGCGTCAGTGTCCGACTCGTCTGTTTCTTCAGGTTTCTTTGTCGTGTAGGAAGTTGTTGCTCGAGCCACAGTTTCCATCAGGCAACAGAAACTGATTCAGCGAATAAAGCACAAACTTTCACATTTCACTGCACTGGAAAAATGTTGCTTATGGCAGAAGAGACGAGGGAAGTGTGTGAAGACTCTGACGCGGCCGATGGCGCTAAAATTGCACCTGTTAATCTCTCACAATTCAGGATAATTTGGCCGGATAATCTGTTGAAAACAGCCTAAAGTAGGAAAGCAACCGCGAGTGTAGAAAGAGCCAGATCAGGATTGAACCTGGCCAATTATCCTCGTTACATAATATACTGTATATTTAACAGCAGTGGAAGGTAACAGAGACATTTACTTTCACCAGATTTGTCTCAATGAAATCTCAATGAAAAAAGTCTTTGGACAAACGTTCCAGCTGCTAATCCAACACCTCACTGTGACGACAAAGCATTGCACTGCATTGTTTATCATCGTGAACAAAAGCTTCAACGTCTGGGCTCACGTTGCTAACTTTAGCAAAACTACGGACGAGTGACGGGACAATAAACTATAAAGAAATCAAAGAAATCAAACATCAGGATCAAAAAAACACTTAAAATAAGTTCATTACTATCACTGTGATCATGTCAGTGACTAACTCACCAACATACAGTCTGTGACATTTATTTTTCAATATGCCACAAGAGGGAGCTGCATCTTTTCCTCGTGACTTATTATGATCTTATTAAATTCATTTTTTAATCACACGGTAAATGCAGACAGAAGGCTCCGCCTGTTCAAGATTAACACTTCTTTTTCATAATATCGCAAATTTAAATTAAATCGCAAAATCATTTTTTATAAAAAGTAGACTAATCGATAACAATCAGTATCTGGTATCAGGACCAGGACCAGGACCAGGATCAGGATCAGGATCAGGATCAGGACCAGGACTGATGAAATCCATCCTCTGTCAACAGTCACAGAGCTTCCATTGTTTTTCATTTAATAGTGTAAACAAAACATTTCACCTGTCAACGGTCCAACATATGAACTGATGACAGAAGCTCATTATAATCATGAGCAGCGTCTGTGGTTCTGTGGTGAGTATTACTGCACACAGACAGGAACACAGACAGGAACACAGACAGGAATAAAAAGGAAAATGTGTGTGAGGTTTGGCTGGAGGACGTTTGCCAGGTCTGGCATCACTTTAGCCAAAAGGTCACTGACGTAATGCTGCTGCACAAAGACTTTATTCTGAGATCATTTCATCAACCCACACAAAAAAAACCCTCAACGTGTTCATGGGTGAGGAAGAGGAGGGAGGCTCAGGCTCATGGAAGCGAAACCAGGACCCCCACTGACAGGAGCGTGATGGTCTTACCTGCACGGCCCGCTGTAAGTTACTGGCAAACACATTGGTGAACGCGATGTCGTGGAGGTATCGTCCCGCTGCCTCACCCTGCTGCACACCTGTCTCTGACAGCGGCGTGTCCACACCTTGACCTGCAAGTATGATTGACAGTGTTTTCAGTCTGTGCCGTCGTGTGTGATTCAGTGATTCATCTGTGTGTGATTCAGCGATTCTTCTGCGTGTGATTCAACGATTCTTCTGCGTGTGATTCAGCGATTCTTCTGTGTGTGATTCAGCGATTCTTCTGTGTGTGATTCAGTGATTCTTCTGCGCGTGATTCAGCGATTCTTCTGTGTGTGATTCAGCGATTCTTCTGCGCGTGATTCAGCGATTCTTCTGTGTGTGATTCAGCGATTCTTCTGCGTGTGATTCAGCGATTCTTCTGTGTGTGATTCAGTGATTCATCTGTGTGTGATTCAGCGATTCTTCTGTGTGGTCACTTTGCTTTATGTTTCACTGTGGTCGTTTTTGTGAACATTGTGTTTCATTTTTTCATTGTTTTGCACCTCATGTTGGTCTCTTTACAGTCGTTGTGTGGTTGGTCACTTTCTATGTCTCCGTCTTCATTTTCCACCTCGTTGAGGTCTTTAAGTGTCTTAAAATGATGACGACTTTTAAAAAAAGAACTATTAACAGCCATTTCAAACAGAGCAGATTCTTGGACCCTTAGGCCTCACATGGTTAACACTATTCAGGTAAATGTATGGAGTCTGTAGCCCCACCTCTCACAGCTGTCGGTGACACTGACCATCACCCGCTTATTCTTTGTGACAATTAACATATTTCTGAACTAATTCCCGGATCATTTGCATTTTCTTTGTTGATGTCATATCTGTCAGGTGACCTCAGTGTTTGGTGCTCAGACTTTGATCAGACAAATGTACCTGCAATCTTTTGTTAGAAATACACACTATTTTCAAAGTAAACAGAAAAATACCATGAACTTTAAAGTTTTTAATAAGTTTCACGTCTTCCAAAGATGTGGTACTAAGGCCACACAGGAATCTTACAAATGAACATGATAAATAAATCACAGCAGACTGGAACATCACTGGGACTGTATGTTGGCAACCTTCATTTGTTCATTATCATATGGATATTTGCTCTGGTGCATAGATTATCGTACTGCACGAGTGAGGACGACGATATATCACCAACTAGAGACACAGCACAATCAACATATTTCTGTATCTGACCACATTTTTTATAATATTACTCAAGTAAAAGTCAGTTATTACATTTATTGCACTGAAGTATCAAAACTAAGTTTAAGGAGTAAAAGTATGAAAAGGGGTTAGGAATTAGGTTGTGGGTTCAATTCCTGGCTCTGCTCTTCTATATGTGTCCATGAGCAAAGACACTGAACCGAGTACAGGAACATTACAACACGAGTATCGCGATATGGATAATATCATACACTGCCCCGTACTTTAAATGTAGTAGTATTATCAGTACTACTTTGACATTACTTTGACATGTTTAGGACACAGCGGTGAAATGAGTGCTACGACTTTAAATGTGTAATGAACTCACCTTGTAGCAGCTTGTCTCTGTTGTACTGTGTTTCCCCACTGTGTAAACACAACGTCACACAGTTAGACACAGTTTAGACACAGTTAGACACAGTTTAGACATAGTTTAGACACAGTTTAGACCCAGTTTAGACACAGTTAGACACAGTTTAGACACAGTTTAGACCCAGTTTAGACATATGAAAAGAATACAGTGTTTCCGGTGTGAAGGTGAATGTAAAAGCTAAGCTAGGAGAGGACGTGTTTCTACATTTCGCCGCCATGTTACGATACTAAACGTACAGACACTGCGAGTTTATTCATGTTCATGTTCAAGTTCAGCGAGAAATGAAGAGGAAAGTCCCGCAAATAAACGACGACTTACTGTCTCACGAGTGTTAAACTAAAAGTCAACATCTTCAGCAGCAGCAGCAGCAGCCGGTCTGAATTTACTTCCTGGTTTTTTTTTTGCCGGCGGCGTAATGACGTCATATTATCTTTGACGCACTCAGAGGCGTCAGCACGTCTCAGTGGCGAAGTTAGTGTCAGTTTGGATGGACAAGAAAACACTCGGCGCTTTCAGTTTAAGGAGAATTAATGAATTGATTTCTGTTCATTTTCAAATGAATGTGTTTTCAAAAACGTTCAATTTAACAAAGTTAAAACGTTCCCGCAATTTTACACGAAGTTAAAGTCAGCGACAGCAACGAGGACTTCCAACCTCAAACTAACTTCACCAAGGCTCCAAGAATGTCTGAAAAAACATCAAAATATTAATATTTATGATATTTCACAATAAAAGTGTTTCTTCTGCTATAGAACGAATCAAAGTTCACAATATGAACATATTTATGATGCTGATTGAATACAGTAATAAAAACATACAGAAATCACTTTTGTTACAACTTGATATTAAGTGGCGGGCCACATGAAATTGATTGGGGGCCACATGTGGTCCAAGGACCACGAGTTTGAGACCACATTCCAACACCACGAAGAAAAAAACTTTCATTATTATTTTAAAGCAATTCTACTTAAACAAACACATATTTATGGGAGGTATATTCAATATCTGCCAATTTGTAACTGACCAAACTCACGTGTGACAGTGACAACAAAACTGAAGAAGAGCATTTTCACTCTGGTGGGAAATCAGATCAGGAAATCATCATGTCACGCTCTCAACAGACAAAAATCAACGCTCACATGATTTTAGCCAATTTATTGAGGAGAATATGTTGAGGTACACTGTGTTTGCATGAGGGGACAATGGGGGGGGGGGGGCGGGGGGCCGGGGGGGCTGAAGAGTTTGGAAACACAACCACAAAACATTCTCTTTGACCTTTGACTAAACGGGTACCTCAAAAATAAACAATATTCCACTTTATTCCAATGAACTGATCTAAACACGCCAATGAAATTAAAAAAAGAACTTTTTTTTGTCTTTCTGATACATATATAAAACATACAGTATAGGCTGTTTAGCACCAGATGGATGAAATAACCTATTTTTATAGTGTAGGCACTTTAACTGTACAGTGGAACCTGGTGTTTGACAATCCTCTTGATTTAAAGAGAAGAAGCATCACACTTCCCCTCATCCAGACAGAAAAATCAAAAAGTGAAACCCGTCAAAACAAATTCAGAGTGTGTGTGTGTGAGATACAAAGTGTGATGAGGTAATGATGAGATGGGATCTCGCTCTATCCGTCCAAATTTAACCTGAGGTACACAAACATTACACAGAAGCAGCAAGAATATGATAGAATATAAAGATACAAATAATAATAAAAAAAAATGAAAACATGCTAATCAAATAAGATCGGCAAACACAAGTACTTCCAGTCCCGCCCCTCCCTCCACGACATGTACAAACAGAAAAAGCAAAAGAAGACACTTACAAAAAAATCATAATATAGCAGCACACGAGTGAATCACAATAAGGCATCTTTGTGTAAGACTAGAAAAGAAAAACAAAAGCTCCATAGCAGCAAGAGAATCATGGATATAATCTGGTTTTGTCACTTTGGAATTATGTTTTACAAATTATACACAGAACATAAAAGCATGAACGTTTTGTCTGAATGTATTAAAGCATCTTTTCTTTTCTTTTCTTTTCTTTAGGGGAAAAAAACAAACACATTTGGCTTTTGCACAACAGAACATGCACAAACAATTTAGACAAAACTCTTCTCAAATAGGAGATCTGTGGGGGAAACAACGTATACATATATACATATATATATATATATACGTTCACTCATCGTAAACCCATATCCAAAATGGAGAGAAGTCACAAAATGGCAGTTTTTACTATTTCAGTTCAGAGAACAGTTAACTAGAAACATGGAAAAAGAACAATAGTTGTGACACAATGTGTTTATAACATTTCGACAACTATTGGAAAGTTTTGGCTAAGTTTGAACAAAATTTCAAGTAAATAAACGCACTGATTCAAACAAAGAAAAGAGAGAGAAGAGAAATCTAAGTCTTTCCTAAGGTACGACTCTATTAGAACTAAAACTGATTATCCTACGTCTATTCCCCTGTCGAGCATAGCTTTCAAGACGACGTGCGTTACCCCATGGGAATCCAGCCCAGAAAAAAAATCAAATAACTTAAAGAAAATCTCAAATAAACAAAAAAAAAAGAAAAGAAATGACCCTACCAACCCACGGAACTCTCCTCAACCACCATCCCCTTACCAATCTGAAGGAGTGTGTTTTTAAAAGTGCATCAATATTGTATGAAGTCGCCCACTCTCTGTAAAGTTAAATGGTAATAATATCCATAACAGGAGAAACTGCGGCGCAAACAAACTGATCCGGCCGACGGCGTCAGGGGTTCTTCCTCCTCCTCCTCCTCCTCCTCCTCCTCCTCCTCCTCCTGCGCGTCACTCAAGTATCAGAACCATCACATAGCTTAAGTTAACGTCCTCACGCTTCATCACCATTTACTCATCTTTGTCTCCTCTTCACTTTTCCACGTGCTCACGTCGTCCAAACAAACTCCTCACAAAGAAACTTTCCATTCATTTCATCTCAAACCTGCAGAAACTTCCCCTTTTTTCCTTCCTGGTAACACGACATCATCATCATCATCATCATCATCATCACCACTGCTCCCTGAACCAGCAAACACTTGTAACTGCTCGTCTTCTGAACACGGTCGGAGCAACGACGCAAACGTCGGAACGATTCAAAAACACGCGCACGCACACACACACACACACACACACACACACACGCACACTCACACTCACACAGACACAGCGCTTCCCCGGTCCTTTAACGTCGTGGTGGCTTCGGCAGTGAAATCAAGACCTGAACTGAGCTCGTCTCGTCTCAGACATCAGCTTCTGCTCGACACGTCGGCCTCACGTCCTTCCTGTGTGAGCAGGCCCAGCCCACTCCTGGCCAGCACTCCAGCATAAATAATAAGCAGTGCTACAGGTGCACGCAGTACGACGGGTGGGTGCACGCAGTATGACAGGGAGCGAGTGGCGGCGCTCCTCCACCTGTCAATCAGCTTTGCTTAAATGCCATTTTCGGTATTTCTCAGCACTTCAATCACCCCCCCATAAAACTGTGAGTTGATAATTGTTTGCTAAAGATGATAAAAGAGTAACTTAACTAAATGCTTGCTAAATATACAATATTTATCATATTTGATTTTTTTTACTAGGTTGTATCAAAAGAAATAAGTATATTTCATATAATTATGTAATTTATTTATTTTTTTTCAAGTAAGAAAATATATTTAGGCGTCCCGTCCGTGGGGGGGAAACCTCAGGCACTATCAAGTTTTTCTTTTTTTTCTTTTCTTTTCAATAGCTTGTTTGATTACATGTGGCCCGTACAAACACAGGTGAAAGGATGAACGGGGCGAAAAGGAGAAGAAAAACTAGACATTTTCTTAACTTCTAATAAAGAGTTCAGAGATTGTCTCACTGTCACTCATGCAGTGTTTCCATGGCGATACTGGCAGCTCGCTCTCGCTCTCGCTCTCGCTCTTACATTAGTTCATGAGTGGTGTTCTGCCAGTCGGTGAGCGAGTGATTGGCGGTTCATAAGTTGACGTCGCGTACGTCTGTGGGGGTGCTGGACTGGTCCTGCTGCTCCCTGGCCTTGTTTCCCGCTCTGACTCTGGTCTCCTGTCGGGACTGTTGACCCTGCTGCAGGCTGGCGGCCAGCACGCGCTCAATTTGCTCTTGACACGCCCTCAAACAATCCTGAAACAAAGAACAAAGCAAAGTCGGTCTTGTTACACATTACACCCAAGCTGACACGCAGTAAACAAACACTTCTGCCAACACGGGCACAGCAGGCGCGGAAAACATCAGAACCACTCACTGAATTTAACATAAATATGATATCGGAGATTAACAACGGAAAGTCCCATGAGGAACATGAGCAGAATCACCAGCCCGGAGCGTTACAGTTAAGTCAGACAGCTGATTGGACATCATCGCTGTCAGTCTCTGTCAGTCTTGGATTTCGTCTCCGAACGATTGCAAAAACTAAATAATCGAAGCAAACGGATGAAAACTGGGCTTTTATTCTGAAAATAATTCAGTATGCATTTCCCTTCTAGCGACTCATTTTAAAAAATGTGGTGATGTTTTCTGACGTGGAGACTTTAAAGGTCTCTGCTCAGCAGCAAAACGATTCCCAAGCTTCATTGCAAATGTTTATCGTCGCTCTTTAGTGTTTTCTTGTTGTTTAAAATCTCCTCACGTGCAGTAACAGATGCTCCTTGAATTAGAAAGTGCATTTAAAGTAGGACGATTTGTTTTTTTAACCGTCAGTGAAATCATTTATAAAACATTTATTACAATGATTGACGTTTGCGTATTTGTGCTCATCCCTCGCCCGTGGTTGTGATGTCACTCCAATGTTATAGCTATAATCCCAAGATTGTCCATCTTTCCTCGTTATCTGACATTATCTCGTGATATTGATGAAAATGATTTGAAAGTTTTGCTTGGATGAAACTAAACTAGAGACAGATTTACTGTCTTCACCTGTGTGAAAAGCCAGCATTTGAAACTCAACTCGTTGTTTGACCTGTGGGTGTGGTCACATGCACGGCCCAGCAGTAGGCGGTCCTGTCTGCGTCACCACGACAACAACGTTGCTGTGTTCACCAGAACACAGCAACGCTAACGACACGAGTCTGAGGTCAGAGCCAAGAAACCAGGGAGGAGCTTAAACTCCGGACTCCCTCCCCCCGTCCTCCTGACAGCACGGTCAGTCCCATGAGAGGCCAAGAGGAAATGGCTTTGACCTGGTGACCTCTGACCCTGGAGTTTGTGTGTAAATGTGAATGAAGGACAGTGGGACCGGATGTTTTAGGACAACGTGGTGTGGTCTGGTCTGGGCGTCGATGTGGGAGGTCTGACTGCAGGAGTCTTAAAGAATGCACCCACACTCGCAGAGAGGCCAGCATTCCTTTGAAATGTACGGATAATTGGAACCCGATGGGCTGCAGTCGGCTGCCTGTTGTGACGGCGGGGTTGTGGGGGGACCCGTCGCCATGGAGATGGAACCGCGAGCCAAAAAGCACCCGTGCAGTTCGTCTGGCAACCGACGACGTGTGACAGCGATAACACACAGTGATGATAACGACGTTTGAACTGATCTCATCATCATCATCATCATCATCATCATCATCATCATCATACTGGAGGTACAGAGACACCACGTCTCAAACTGTTTAAAACACAGAGCATGTTTTTACTGTGTTTAAGACACACACACATATTTATTATAAGTGATAGTTCAGCTCCTCTGTGACATGTTTTCTACTTTTATTGTATGACTTGTTCATTTGTGTTGCATTTCTACTTTCTACACTGTGTTATTGTTTTGTCGTTTGTCTTATTTTTCTCTGATGTACAGCACAACACAGATCAACATTTACTAATTAATAAACAACTGATTAATCCAGAGGATTTATTAGCAGATAACTTGATAATAAAAATAACTAGAATGTATGTTCAATGTTAATGTATTGACATACTCATCATTATTATACTGCAGCTACACTTAAACCTTTTAAAGACTATGAAGAAAAGCAAAAATATCTGGTTTTATAAATGTAATCACTCTTGTTTTGTAACTCATGGACCATCCATTTCATTTAGAATACAGCATTTGTGCAGGACACACCTTATGTGAAGCTTGGTTCACTTTCTGTTTCCTTATTGGTAACAAACGGAAAGAAGCTTTGTTCCTCCACCAGGAGGGGCAGCACAGCTTCAGTGGGAGCCATGCAGAGAAATTACATGTGTCCCACCACAAGAATGTGGGATCTGAGTTTCAAGAAGACATTCCCTCTGCCGCTGCTCTTTATAGCAGCAGTCTGCCTCAGCAGCCACCAGCCAAGACCTTCAATCTGCCACTACTGAAGTCATCGCTGCTGCTGCTGCTGCTGCTGCTGCTGCTGCTGCTGTCGTCACATGTTGCAATGGTCATTATTATTATCATCATCATCATCGTCGTCGTCATCATGATTATTGTTATTGTTGTTATTATTGTTATCATTATTATTATTATCATGATTATTACTGTTATTATTATTATTTTTATGATTATTACTATTATTATTATTATTTTTATGATTATTACTATTATTATTATTAGGGGTCACACGGTGGGTATAGTGGTTATCACTCTTGCCTTGCAGCAGAAGACCCAGGTTCGAGCCCCGGTTGGAACAAGGGCCTTCCTGCATGGAGTTTGCATGTTCTCCCCGTGTGTGCGTCCCACAGTCCAAAAACATGCAACATGTGGGGATTAGGTCAATTGGACACTCTAAATTGTCCCTGCGATGGACGGACGAACTGTCGCCCAATGTAGCCGAGATTGGCACAGCACCCCCCGTGACCCTCTGGTGGAGGATAAAGCGGTAGATGATGATGACTGACTGACTATTATTATTATTATTATTATTATTATTATTATTAACGACACTAACATTAACTGCTGTGTAGGGTTAAAGCTTGTAGGTTCCGTCAGTGTGGTACTCACCACCTCTGTGTTGGTGATCTTGGCCAGCAGGTCGGTCAGGTTGTCTCTGGTCAGCCTCTGGTCAGCCTGGTCCAGCTGGAGGCCGCACACAGCAGCTCCCATGCTGCCTGTGGCGATCATGGAAGGAGGGTTCATGGCGAGGCGGTCATCTGCGAGGCGAGGGAGGAGCATTAGTCAAGAAGCTGCGGCTTTGAGCCAGAATGACACACGGAAATCACATATGTAAGTCTGATTCAAAGCACTTCAACCCAGCCAAGAGGAAGTATGAAAGATGCATGAGGTGTGCAAACATCTGAATCATCCTCAGCTCTGCAGCTGAACCTGACTTTCCCACAGTCTGGATTTCAACAGAGGGGGCTGCACTGGGAACCCGTGTGCTTTTCCTACACAGAGACTGGAGCCATGATTAGAAAAGCAGAGTAGGAAGCCTCCTACTCGCTGAAAAATGAGTTCCAGGAACGACTCCCTCCAGTCCACATCCAACTCTGACAGACTTAAGCGACAACAGGCCTGGACGGAGGAGGCGGAGGAGGATTACAACACGAGCACTGAGCCCAGCGCTGCCTCCAACAGCTCATAACTTCAGCTCTCACCTTAACAGTTATTCCTAATTCACTGGGAAACCCTGGGGTTATATTCAATAACTATCTTACCTGAACACTCAGAGTTCTCTTTTAACAGCAAACTCCTCCACGCTTAAAGAAAAGAAAGGTTTAAAAGAACTGAGAAACTCAAGCCTGAGGCCTGATCGACCTCCGGTACTATGGATGATAACGTGTTTGTGACTGATCCATGACACGGAAAGTCAAATTCATCGAAATCCTGAGAGAAAACAACACACACACACACATACATATATATGTGTATATATATACATACATACATACATACATATATATACATATAGACAGATAGGAAGAGATGAAATGGTGACCCACCATGAGGTGACCCACTGGTTTAAGAAGTGCTGTTTTTAAGCCAGGAGGTTGATACATTGATACTTTGGTCAGCACCATGTTGCACTTTTAAAAGTAACCATATTAGGAAGACTGTGGGTCTGAGTAAGAGCTCGTCCAATTCTTGTGCAACTATTAGAGAACACGAGCCGTCAATCTCAGTGCAATGTTGTTGTATTTAGGGCTGATTCTTACTCTCCTTGTCTGTACATCCTTACTATATATGCATCCATACATATATACATATATATACACATATGTGTATATATATATATATATATATATATATACATATATATATATATATATATATACATATATATACAGTATATACACAAATGGGCAGCCCGTGGCCAAGTGGGAACTTGGCTTGTAACTATCAAATCCCGGCCAAAAGGGCTGGGGTACCCCTGAGCAAGGTACCCAACCCCCAATGCTCACCGGGTGCTACTCAGTGTGGCTTGTGTGCAAGTTTAAGGCGACAGAAGAACTGTAAATGGAACAATGAGTCACAGGGTGGACGTCATGCTGTGTTGAAGACCTGATAAAGTGATGTGAAGTGACGTCAGCCACTTCCATGTCTACTCACTATAATCATTAGCGGGTAACGTAGGACAGGGGAGAAGAATCCATGCTTTTGCTTTTAGACTGATGATATTTATAGTTCTCATTTACCTTCAAAGAGAAAGAATCTATTTCCTGATGACAGATCTTAGGATCCACTTTTAGCATTAGCATGGTCTCAGCACGTGCACGGAGCAAACGCTCATCTTAAATAAGCAGGGGAGCGACACACGGAGTGGTCAACAGTGGTCCTGGTGGCCTTGTTGGCTTTGATTAAACCCTGGAGAGCAGCCGGCCTCACTACGCCCATCATCCTCTCCTCCAGGGAGCAGCTGTCCATAGGAGGAGCTCCTCCATCATAAGAATAACATCTCGACTCCATATAAAACTCCAAACATTTACATTACTGCAGAACCACAGCAGGCCTCCTTCTTTCCACTGTGGCTGCTTTGTGCCTGGATATAACGAGCTGCTTATGAATAGCAGAGGCGACCACTGAAACACACCCAAATATAAAAAAAATAGTGTGACACTAAAACTGTGCTGAACAGGGCATGAAAGTCATGGAAGGAGCCTACGGTTGCACTAAGAACCTCCAGTAAACTCCTGCTTATTGGACACAATCCACTGCCATTACTGGGGATTTTGATGGAGCTAAAAAGACCTCCTTTCTTTATTTCCTTCATTGAATTAGCTGAAAGGAAGTGGCAGCCTTGTGACAGTGGAGCGCTGTATTGTACGAGGTGACCCTGTCGTCGTGGTTTTTCCATCCAGGATATGAAAATATTAGAGGGATTCCTCGCACGGACAAAGGAATGCCGTGGAAATTCACCTCGGGGGAGAGGAGAGGAGAGTTTGTGCTCCTGCAGAGTCTCCACAGTTCATTGTGGATCTGAGGGCAGGATGAGAGCAGGAAGGAAGATCACTGGATCACTGGATCACTGTCCTGACTTTTTAAACTCGGAGCCTTCACTGTCAACTCACAACGTCTGAATCTGCATCAACGCTCCTACACTTGTGTCCTCATTGATCCGGTGTTTAAGAGCCACAAACACGACTGTCGAGAAGCTGAAAAACTCAGTTGACTTGAGTTTCAAAACTTCAGGGGTTTTTTTTTTTAAATCAAAATGACCGTTTAAAACAGAGACGTTAGCAAATTCACTCGTTTGATTGTTCATTGTTCTATATTATACATGAACATAAACGTCATCTTCAAGCCATCATTGAGGGGAGTAGCTTTATTTTGATGCTATCTTAGGTGGTAATTCTTCATCTTGTTTTAAATCACAGAAAACCTCGGACTAAAGCTCCACTTAAAAAAGGTTAAACAAGGTTAAACAAGGTTAAACAAGGTTAAACCTCCCTGTATGACAGTAAAATACAGGATTTGACCCAAATCCTGGCAAAAATGAGCTCTTTGTAAACGACGATGTGGTTTCACAGATTCAATTCCTGACTTGTTATCGGCCACATCTCGACAACCAGCTGTGAAAAAAGCTCTGTTAACACTTATTTATTTCAGTTTCAGTTTCATAAGAGAAATCCCTGTTCTGATATTTAACCGCCGGTGTTTCTAAGCAAACAGCTGCACAGACGACCGACGGGCTTTTGTTTTTGGGTCTAAATTTCAAATGAAACAGCAGTTTGTTACTGTGTGTGTTACACTAGGACCGAGCCGCTATCATTGCCCTGCATGTGGCTAATCTAAACACAGCACTTGCACATGAGTTTTCTCAGCAGAGAAACACGGAAACGAGCGCGTCCAGCAGCTTGTTGCAGCTGCTCGACTGTGGAGAAAAAGCCCTACAACACAAGCTGTGGAGAGAGAGAGAAGAGAGTGGAGGTCACAGATGACTCACAGCCAGGGAATGCTGGTGTGTGTGGGAATATTCCGGTGGACGTGAAGAGAAAGAGAGAGAGAGAGCATGAAATGACACGCAGCTGCGTTACCTGTGGCACAGAGGGCGATGAATGTGAGGGTGTGTTTGCGAACCATCGCCAGTCTGTCTTTGGGAAGGGGGAGCCTGCGAATGATGTGATCTATGAAATCATTGGGAATGACTGAGGCCATGTTCCACTTCAATTTCCCCAACACCACCAGTTCCCAGTCCTGAAAAAGTAAAGAAAAAAACAGGAAAACGATGATCAATTCAACCACAGTCTGAAGTCTGCTCAGTCAGAGGGTGAAATGGCCGGCTGCCACGCCTCCATTCACCGTGAACAGGAGCACAGTCCATCTTTATTCCCACAGGAAATGAGTGTGTAAGAAGAGTAACATTTCTTCACTCTATCTTATTATCTGCGTGCCTTTCTCATTCCTCGCATCCTTTGTGTTCACATCACCAGCATGTGACAATCTTTTCCCTGCTCAGAGGCCCGCTGCCAACGACACCGCTCACGCCTTCCTTCCTGTCACAAGCACCAACAGCGGCACAGAAGGTGCCCACGACGTTGTATGACATCATTTCCTGTGTCTTCATCATTATTCTCCCATATTATGACTGAGTAATAAAGAGCGTCTGACTCAGTTTGTGAGAATGTTCCTTCATGTTTGTTAATGTCAAACTCACACAAGGACAGAGAGTGAGAGCGGTGCAGAGACATGTTTGACTCTCATTATCATGAGCAGATTTCACTGAATCTGGTCACATTCCCACTCACATGAGTCACGACGTGACCATTTCCATTCACTCACTCACTCACTCACACAAAAGATTTACCAGTGTTGTGAATTTTAAATGTGTTGTTCTACAACTGTCCTTCTTTTATATAAACTAGTTGGAACTGGTGTCCACATCAAGGCAACGACAGTCATGTCATGTATCCAGTGAGTCTGAGGGGTGTGATACATACATACATATACACACATATATATATATATATATATATATATATATATATATATATATATATATATATATATATATATATATATATATATATATATATATATATACACACACATATATATATATATATATATATATATATATATATATATATATATATATATATATATATATATATATATATATATATACACACATATACATATATACATATATACACACACACACACATATACATATATATATATATATATATATATATATATATATATATATATATGTGAATATAAGACTTGAAGTGCCTGGTGAGGACCGTGTGATCCAGAGTCCAGAGCGTGGAGCTAAAGCTACGGCAGGTCGATGAAACCGTGGCGAGATAAACCCAAAAGTCTCCAAGTTCATAATGTTGAGTTATTGTAATTACGTCCTAAGATGACTTACACCGCGAGAGGCAGACAAGTGATGACTGTGTGCTTTTCAACTCCTCACTTCCTGTGTAACCTGAAATGCAAACATCGCACACCACAAAAACCCCACACCGGCCGGGACAGCACCCCCTCCTCCCCCCACATGCTAAAGAACGATGTAAAATGATGTGAACTGTCAGCCCTCAGAACATGACCTGTCATACATGTGCGTGTATATTGGCCTGTCTAGCCTCTGAGGAGATTGTTGACTGTGGAAGGAGCAGGGTGGTGGTTTGTTGTCCGTGCACTCACTTCCTGGACCGCTGCCATGACACACACACACACACACACACACACACCATTACAAGAAGAGCTGCTACATCCTTCAGTTGCTCTCGCTGCGTCCTGTGAGGATATCCAGGAATTAGGAGACTTATGACAATGTGGAGCATCAAATTGGACGAATGTCATTTCCCTAAACAGCTCCAGGCTCCGGGAAGCCCAGGAAGATGTAAAGAGAACGTGTGGCGCTGGTCGGTTGAAATATGAAGTGGATCTATCTCCTTAAAACACACCTGATGTTTATTGAGCGGTCGACTGACAGACTGACATTTACTGTGCAATTACTTGGATACTGGATTGATTGGATGAGTCATTTATAAGGAATCGCTTCAACTGGGAGGAAATGTTGGATTTTCTAAAAGTGCAACTTCTAACTTTTTAAAGTCCGATTTGTCCCTGGAAACCTGAAACCACTGAATTGGACATTTTTGCATGAAAACAATCAAATATTCTTCTCTCTGTTATAGCTACAGTGTGCAGTAGAAGCATAACTAAGAATTAGAGCTGAAACGATTCATCTTTTATTAATCAATTACTAAATTAATCGACAACTATTTTGACGATCAATTAATCGGTTTAAAGCTTTTTTCATGATTAAAACAAGATTTCCGATTGTTTAAGTCTCATAAATGTGAATATTTTCTTCATTTCTTTTCTCGACATAACAAAGAAATCATTAGAAGAGAATCATTTTCGTTTGTGGACAAAACATCATCATTTCCAGGTTTGACGAACACCATTTTTAAGGTTTTTTGATATTTTATGGACCAAACGATTAATCGATTAATTGAGAAAATAACTGACAGATTAATGGATTATGAAAATAATTGTTAGTTGCAGCTCTACTAAGAATTACTGCAAGTTTTAACACAGAACAGCACATGAAAACAGCTGATGAGGAGGTGTGAGTGTGTGGCACAAAGCTCCACACAGAGCTTGTGTTGTCAACTTCATATCTCTGCATTCTCTTTGTTTGTTTGGACAAAACAAGAGAATTCAAGATGCCACTCTCTGTTTTTTTTGAGATCCTCTTGATTAGCATTTTAGCACAATATGGGTGAGTCCAGGAAACGCATGTCGTTTTCACTGGAACTGATAACATCGTCTTGATGTACTGTACTGTAATAACGTTGTAAAGTGCTTTCTGGCTACTTTCCTGGTGTAAAAGTCCATTTGTTCTGGGAAAAGTATCCATACGTTTCAGGCTAAAGCCAAACTCTATGCTGCATAACTGTCACTAGATGGCATCACATCCCTCTCCGGTCCACATGGATCCAAAGAAAGGATGTGGCTGTATTGTGCACAGCTCCACTTACAGAGAAAATGGCAAACTTCCTGTGTAACAAATTAAGCCATTAGCATTATAAAATCATCCCAAATGTGATAGTGCAGTTTTAGGCTCTCATGAACGATTGAATGGATGAAGGGATGAATGAATGGGTCTTTTGAGAGTCCAGTGCTTACCAGCAGTTCCCGTGGTGTGATGGAGTTGTCCGTGTACATGCAGAGTTTTTCTGCAGACAGCGGCCTGCCGTCTTTTAACTTGGAGGCCAGGAATATGCACACAGCTCCCAGAAGCTGCAAAAAACTCTTTCTCGTGGGCATCACTGCTAAAAATCTATCCAAATAATTAATGGCTAATGGGAAGACGTCTTCATTGCTCTTCTCCTCTTCACAAACCTAGGAAAAGACAAATATATAAACAAATAACACATCAGGATTCATTCAGAAACGTTGATTTCTCTTTGATAAAAGCACTGGCTTTAGTTTGTTTCTTTCTTTCTGCAGCTGTTGTGTTTTTATGGCTGAATCTTTGTTTTAATCACAAGCTGCAAAGTTTAAAAACCAAAAAACGAATGAGTTCGACTGGATCGTTGAGTTCAGCTAAAACCTTGTCCTCGCCTCCTCTTCCTTGTTTGGGCTTGTCGTGCTTAAAAAAAACAAAACAATCAAAAATAATCAAAAAATAATAATAAAGACGTTTTTTAAGCGTGCAAAATGTCTTAAACGTGTGTTTAAATCATATCCGACGGTTTGGAAAAAGAAGTGCGAGCTCAAATTCAGAGTTTTTATAGGTTTCAAAGTAAAGTTGGTGTTGCGTTCACGGCCCCTGCCTTTTCCTCTGAGCTCGCTCCACTTTAAAAAATAATTATAATTACAAGCAGAGTGAAATGGCGGATTCTAATGTCATGTTAATTAAGACCAAGTGTTCCCCTGTCGTTCAAACCCGCTGAACGGCGAAAGGCGACGGTTTAACGCCGTTAACCAGCGTAAATATCCAAGCTAGGCTATTTCTTTGAAGCCGATTTTTCTTCGTGGTGGAATTTCCGTCTCTCCCACGCCTCTGGTGAGTCATTGTCATTCAATTGTCAAGTGGGTCAACATCCATGACAACGTCATGTGACCTTAACGAGCACGTTTATGACTTAGTAACACAAAAAAGAAACATTTGTGAAGGTTTGTGCGTGTGAACGTGCGAAAACTAGCTTAAGCATCAACGCATGAAAACGCTGACCAACCTCGTGCATCCAGGTAGCGACCATTCGTCTCATAAACGGCCGAACATCCTTCTGGACCCGCTGGAAATAAGAGCACGGGGGTAAAAACCTGTCCTCGGTGGTTAATAGAATGTCCAACACTCTGTCATCAAAGAGGATTTTCGGGTCAGGCTGAGCTTTCACGGTTATGTCCGACTCCAGGCACAGAAGCTCCATGACTCGGGCCCCTTCACTCTCTCACTCTCACTCTCACTCTCTCCCTCTTTTTATGCTCAAATGACACTAATTAAAAATATTAATGCTGTCAGAGTGTTGTCGACAGGAGCAGGAGCAGGAGGAGGAAGAGGAGGAGGAGGAGGAGGAGGAGAAGTGGCCCGGACGAAGCATGAAGCAGAGACTGTTTTCGCTCCTCTCCTGCTGCCTCCTCTCTGCTCACTTCTTCTTCTTCTTCTTCTTCTGAGTTGTTCGCCTTCCAACGAGCGAGGAACACAACTTCCGGTCTAACCTTCAAAATAAAATCCTCGGGTTCAGGATCATTAAATAAATGAGGTCGAGGGCCAATTTTATTTTGTAAGCAATTGAATATTTGTGCGAAAAATGTCATCGTATTTTCACCAGGTTTTCATTGAAGTAATGTATTACATTTACTCACATTACTGTCATTAAGTAGTGTTTTGTGTACTTTTTAAAGTCATTTTAAATTTGTAGTTTTACTTTTACTTTTAGTTTAAATCACATCTGTTACTGAGTTAGGAAATAAATGAATACAAAATCACACACCGGAAACTTTGCAGTTAACAATGAGGACAGGTGAATGAATGATGAGGACAGGTAAATGAATGATGAAAACAGGTGAGTGAATGATGAGGACAGGTGAATGAATGATGAGGACAGGTGAGTGAACAATGAGGACAGGTGAATGAACGATGAGGACAGGTGAATGAACGATGAGGACAGGTGAGTGAATTATGAGGACAGGTGAATGAACGATGAGGACAGGTGAATGAATGATGAGGACAGGTGAGTGAATGATGAGGACAGGTGAATGAATGATGAGGACAGGTGAGTGAATTATGAGGACAGGTAAGTGACTGATGAGGATGATTTTTTTGTGTGTAGATAAACAAACAATTTAAGATCAGATTTTTGTGAAATCATCTGCCGGGGCCACATACTGATGCTGCCGGGCCAGTTATGACCCACGGGCCACCAATTGTTTGGCTTCCTGTCATGATATTCCTCCTTTAAGCTGTTCTACTTACTGTTCTACTGCATACTTATACTACGAGCATCATATTATATTATATATTATTAAGAATCCTTGACAGAGTAAATGAAGTATATAATGTGATAATGTGCATGAATCCTTACATTTACATTACTATGTTCAAACATATACACAGAGGCTGCAGATTTAGTCTCATATGCTTTTTTAAGCACAAACTTTCACAATCAGATGAATGATTTTTGTTTTCACGATGTAAGAACAGAGCAACAAATACAACACACAAGCTTAAAGGTGTGACCTGCAAACACACACACACACACACCCAGGATGTCCATATAAGGAGTTGTGTATTATTCCCACGGTGAATTACCAAGGGTGCAGATCTGTGTGTGTGTGTGTGTGAGCGCTGAGGATTAAACAGTGCCAGACATGCTGGTGTTGTTAGTAATGTGATTAAAGGTCTGTACGTACATTGTGCGCTCTCCCTGCAGGACTGCGACAGAACAATGACGTTGTTCTTGACTCATCATCAGAACGTTGTCTGTGTCTGACAGCTATGCTGTGATTGACCAGAAATGTGAATGAAGAATGAAACATGCAGACGAGAAATAACTTTCTTGTTGTTCTTCAACTCTCAAGAACAACAAGACTGCGAGTGTGTGAGCAGGCTTTAAGTCCGAGGTCTAATTCAGATGCTTCAAAGCAGAGGAACGTGTGTTTGTGTCGCTGTCGTCGAGGACAGTCACAACAGTGCAGGATAGAAAAGTGGAAGAATGCAGCAGTTTATGGTTCCATGTCTACCTCTCAATCACCCAGCCCAGCTGCCCTCACACGTGTGACGACAGTGCTGGGAAATGCAAATGGAGAATAAAGAACTCGCAGACTCGGGCGTCTTCCTTAAAAGGCTGACAGGTGGTGGAGAACTTGCACAGAAAGATTATTAAAAGCACACATGCCAAGAAGTGCTGAAATGCTTGCAGACGTGCAGTTGTTGTGCTGTTAGCTCACACAGAGCGACCTCTGCAGCGTTCATCTGTTCACTGTTGGTTTATAATCTCGACAACAACAACAACACACTTCTACACCTCGACGTTCAAACTCAAAATAAGACGTCAGAGGGCGCTTCGTTGATTCAGATGTAACAAACAGCTCCGATGTTTGCCACTTTTCCATGATCCGTGTCACTCACGCTGTTTTCCATCACGTGACTGAGTAGCTCCTCCTCAACGTGGGCGGAGTCACTGCCGTGACGTGGTTTTCTCTGCGACACAAACACAAACTTGTGTTGTTTTGGGTGAAAGTGAATCCTCAGAATCATTAGAATCATTAGAATCATTAGTTCAGATGAGTTGAGTGGTTCAGTCGGTGAACGTGGTGACGATGAATCCACTCCTCTGTGGAAACACATTTGCTGAATGTTGCAGATGAACGCGTGTTTTTTTCACATGTCACTTCAGTGACGACACTCTCTGACCAATCAGTGAGCTGCAGTCTGATGACGTCACACTTTAGTATCGGCTCAGCTGAACCTCTTCAGAGCAGGAAGTGAAAGAGTTGCGTCAGAGTCATGTTAGAAGATGCTGCTGGATGTAAAACCACGTCTGTGAGTTGTGACCACAGTGTGTTACGTCGTTGTTATCAGGTCAGAGTCCGACGACATGAGCTGGATCCGTGGGATGCTGCGACAAAGGGTGTGGACGGTGTGTTGATCGCTCTCCTTAAAGGACGTCCACTGACATGGTGGCTGAGGAGAGACATCCACATCTGTCCTTCTAAACTGTCAAAAGGTGGGATTATAATAGAAGAGGAAGTTTTGAAGTTCTCAACATCCTTGTAAGTCTCTGGTGGTTCTGTGTGCAGCTGCAGGCGTATCATTCTTCATCAGAGACATCAAAACGTCACAGAAAAGGCCTTGGAGGCAGATATGACACCAGGGCAGAACCCAGGCCTGAGTGGAGCTGAATGACATGTGAAGTTTCATTCATTGAGAGGAAACAGAGGAACACTGTGAAGCTGTGATGAGAGCAGACTGTGAAGTGAGAGTGGGAATGTCAAGGTTACCAAGATTAGTTCTACTTCAAAGCTTTCAGACGATCACAGTGTTACACCTCTGACTGTGTGGTGAGGATGAAGAGGATGAAGAGGATGAAGAGGACATTGAAAGCACTGACACTTGAGGGAAACAGAGGTGTCAGGCAGAGACAGCAGCATGTGTCCTGTGATAACACATGTCAGCCACTATCACACAGAGGTAACAGAGAGCAGCCCAAGCCCTGGGAAAACGTGGAGGAGCGTGAAATCACCTTGATCCAAAGATTCCTGCCGCATACCAGTCCAGTGAACCCACCAGAGCACGGGGGCCCGGAGGTGGGCAGACTGCCACCGATCAGGAGAGAGAGAGAGAGAGAGAGAGAGAGAGAGACGGGTCTGAGAGCCGAGCATCACCTTGTGTTGTTCCTGTGTCAGATTAAAGCCACTCACTCAGATGTAAACACATGCCGGCTTCAGGGCCGAGCGTGATTACAGGTTGCCCATGTTGCTGTGTTTGGGTTTACTGACACTAGAGAAGAGGATGCTATGGCTGGAATGCTGTGGTGTGAACCGTGGTGTGAACCGTGGCGAACGCTCCTCCCAGCGCTTCTGTCTGTCACATGGTTTCATCGTCGACGCTCTGGCGTAGAGCGATCACAGCGCTCAGGGCGCTCACGTGAGGATCTCTGGTCTCTATCACAAGTGTCACACATCACTCACTGCAGAGGCTGAGGTGCTGTGAGCACGACTGGATCAATAACTGTAGTTTGTCCTCATTCTATTTTTTGGACGTGTGAATTCCACTCCCCTAACGCTCGAGTCCCTCCCACCATCAATCCTTCACGGTGTATTTGAAGCTCTGTGGTGAAACCAGCTCATTTAGAAGAGATGAGAAAACAAATGCAGCTCGGGGAGAAGAGGGTGTTCCCCCCACAGTGTGTCAGGAATGTTTTGGCTAAACTAAAAGCCATCCTTCAAACTCAAATGCCAGAATTGAGGAGACAATGACGGGACAGACGGAAACATCCGGGCCTGGTCGTGAACACAGGACTGTTTCTTTTCTGCGGCTGTTGAATCTCCGCCTTCTTCCCTGTGACGTCCGGCAGCTTGAGTGTCTGAGAACATTGTCCTGTTCTAATGACGGACAGACGAGGGCAGAGGACGAGTCCTGGACAACACTGCTGTTTAAAAACATGTTGAGAGAGACAAAAGAAAAAGAAGCACCAGCGCAGCGTTATCACCAGTTCATCCACTCACAAGTTTGTTAGCTTCAGTCGACGCTCGCTGTTTCCTCTTGTTTCCTGTTTTTAAGTTAAAGTCATCTGCTGCAGGCTCCGCCCTAATATCTAATGGTGCTGATCTTATCAGTTCAATATCCGCTTTACAGTAATTAGTGCATCTAATGGTGAGGCGGACTGAGGCGGACTGAGGCGATCTGAGGTGGTCTGAGGCAGTCTGAGGTGGTCTGAGGCGGACTGAGGTGGTCTGAGGCGGACTGAGGCGGTCTGAGGCAGACTGAGGCGATCTGAGGCGGTCTGAGGCAGTCTGAGGTGGTCTGAGGCAGACTGAGGTGGTCTGAGGCAGTCTGAGGCAGTCTGAGGTGGTCTGAGGCAGTCTGAGGCAGACTGAGGCAGTCTGAGGCGGTCTGAGGCAGTCTAAGGCAGTCTGAGGCAGTCTGAGGCAGACTGAGGCGATCTGAGGCGGTCTGAGGCAGTCTGAGGCGGTCTGAGGCGGACTGAGGCGGTCTGAGGCGGTCTGAAGCGGTCTGAGGCAGACTGAGGCGATCTGAGGCGGTCTGAGGAGGTCTGAGGCGGTCCCCCTCCCACAAACGTGAACTTTCTCTCTGCCATCAGATTCACATGTGCACAGTGAGCGTTAGCTTCAAAGTGCTGCTGTAGGAACATGTTGCTCTGTGAGGACGGCCCTATGAATGAATGAATGAATGAATGAATGAATGAATGAATGTGAGGCTCTACACTCATGCACACATGTTTAAAGTACATTCACTTCACCAAAATGTTCAATATTGGGGAAAAATTGGATGTCTGTTGTACAGAATACATGGATTTGATTAGCTATCCATAAACTGTGTAAGAACATAGTTTTGTCTGTGTGTGTGTGTGTGTGTGTGTGTGTGTGGACACACACACACACACACACAAAGGAAAAGTCTGAATTCAGTCAGAAGCCGCAAGCAACATAGGTTGGATTTTCTGTGAGTGAGATCACTTCCTGTCTAAAAGAGTCATTCAGATGTGTGAACGTCACAGAAACAGCACGTACGTGACAACGTTTGTGACACACAAACACACAAACACAGATACACACAAACACACAGAAAACACAAAAACACACAAACACGGATACACACAAACACACAGAAAACACACAAACAGAGAAACACACAAACACAGAAAACACACAAACACAGAAAACACAAACACGCAAACACGCAAACACACAAACACAGAAAACACACAAACACAGAAAACACAAACACGCAAACACACAAACACACAAACACAGATACACACAAACACACAGAAAACACAAAAACACACAAACACGGATACACACAAACACACAGAAAACACACAAACAGAGAAACACAAAAACACACAAACACGGATACACACAAACACACAGAAAACACACAAACAGAGAAACACGCAAACACGCAAACACACAAACACACAAACACACAGAAACAGAAACACGCAAACACGCAAACACACAAACACGCAAACACACAAACACAGAAAACACACAAACACAGAAACAGAGAAACACAGAAACACACAAACACACAAAACACACAAACACACAAACACACAAACACAGAAAACACACAAACACAGAAACACGCAAACACACAAACACACAAACACGCAAACACACAAACACAGAAAACACAAACACGCAAACACACAAACACAGAAAACACACAAACACAGAAACAGAGAAACACACAGACACAGAAACACAGAAAACACACAAACACACAACAACACAAACACGCAAACAAACACACAAACACACAAACAGCGGCTGCCTGTCACAAGTGAACAAGTGTGTGTGTGTGTGGTCAGCGATTAGGGAGCTCCTGTGACAGCTGTGGTTTTTTCAGAAGGACGCTCGACAACTGGAGACGAGCGATTGGTCGGACACAGACGAGTGGGTGTGTCCTGGCGGCGGCCAGCTTCCTCTGTGAGATCTTAAATGAGAAGAGTGACAGTTCATCAGGGACAGGATGTCCAATAGGAAGACAGAGGGACCTTGACTCAAACTAAAGTGACTTGTCCTTCTCTGAAGAAGCAGACGTTAATCAGCAGCAGATGACTGAGGAGGTTCCACTCAGTCAACGGCTCTCACTGTTCCACAAATAACACTTTTCTTCATCCATTCACTTCCCTTTGGCTCTGAAACATTTCCACTCCTGAGAGAGAAGAGGAAACGAGGGGCCTCGCACCGTCAACCAGCGCTCTTTCAAAGTGCTTCCAGTGAAGCGAGATGCTCCTTATAGCCGGCAGGCGGGGAGGGTTTTACGGGTCGGACAGTCTGGGAGCTGCCTGGTGTTTCCCTGTGTGTGATGCATGTAAACCCTGGACTGCAGCATAAAGAGGCCTCTGTGACGCTGAGGCTCCGCCTCTCGCTCTGCTCATTGGTCTCATTCAGCAGAGAGACTCAGAGGCACAAGCATGGAAGTCCAGCTGTTATCAGTCTAAGAGCTGGAGCCTGGTGTTCTGCAGCCGCTACAAACACACTGTCTTTCTGTGTATCTGTCTGTGTGTCTGTGTTTCTGTCTGTGTGTGTGTCTGTCTGTCTGTGTGTGTGTCTGTCTGTTCATGACTTTACACACATTTGTAAAACACAGAATTCAGGTGTCGCTCCACACTTTCCTCTCATTTCATGAACAGCAGCAGCAGTGACCACAGCAGCAGTGACCACAGCAGCAGCAGCAGCAGCGACCGCAGCCACAGCAGCAGCAGTGACCGCAGCCGCCGCAGCAGCAGCAGCATGTTTTTGGACTGTGGGAGGAAGCCGGAGAAAACCCCCCACACACGTGTAGAACATGCAAACTCCAGTAGAAAGACCCTTGTTCCTTGTTGTTCTTGCTGTGTTCACCACTTCACCACCGCGTGGCCGTGTTTTAAACCCAAATCACTAAAAATATTCTGTTAGATCATTTTCGTCCGGCTTCTCTCTCTCGTCACAGCGCAGGTTTTTTGAGCAGTGGGGATTGGGTAACTTACTCAGGGGAACTGATGCGGATTCAAACCGGCAACCCTCCAGTTACAGGCCCAGTTCCCTTCCACCCAAATCTCATATGAATGCTGTGAACGCGTACATTCATGTAAACGTTACGGTCTTCTGTGTCCGGACAAAAGACACGAGACAGAGGACGTCCAGCACTAACCTGACATGACCCTACAGCTGAATGTCCAGCGTTCTGTCTCCGTCTCTGAGGACAGACGTCTCTGTTTCACTCTGTTTCTACAGCAGCGAGTGAAATGAGACTGAAACTCTCACTTTAATGTCCAACATTGTGTGTCATGAACGTCATTTTTCTTGTGTGTGTGTGTGTGTGTGTGTGTGTGTTCTCATGCTCGTCTTCCTCACACATCAGTGTGGGTGCAGCTCAAATCCAGTCTAACAGGCTCAGAAACTTCCTCCACACACAAAACCAGCTGAAATCCAAACCCCGACATTAGTCTTAGAACCAGCTGGAGCTTTAATACCAACCTCAGACCCTGAGCTACGAGAGGTGGATCAGGCCCATCGTGATACGACACGCTGCACACACACAATCATTCAAACTGCTGCAAATATGACATTTCAACCAAATCAACTTTCCCACAACAAGCCCCGCCTTCTTTAGAGGGAGATCGGCGCCGGCCCCGCCTCTCTGCCTGAAGTCATCAAAGATCAAATCATCAACATCTTCCCACTGAGAGTCTGGAAAAGGACTGTGGCTCCGCCCACGCTGGGAAAGAAGGGGGTTCACGCGCTGCTGCAGCGCCGAGCTTCGGTCTCTGCTTCCCAGGACCGAGGCCTGGTCCCTGGGGGGTTCCAGCTCGGTCCCTCTGCTCCTCATCGTCCTCACAGCAGGACTCTGCAAACTGGACTCTGACTTTGTTCTGATGTCAGCGTTTGTGACGTCATTAAACAACAAGACAACTCCGTGCTCTCTGATTGGCTGAAGCAGCCGTGTGCTCGCGTCCTTCAGTGGAGACGTGTGACATCATGTCGTCGCGTCTGACGATCAACATCATTCAGTCTCAGGTTACACTGCAATGATGTGAGTGAACACATGAATCATCTGCTGTCAGCACAAACTGATCCATGACTCTAGTCTGGTTCTGGTGCTGGTTCTGGTGCTGGTTCTGGTGCTGGTTCTCTGCTGGTTCTCTGCTGGTTCTCATGCTGGTTCTAGTGCTGGTTCTCTGCTGGTTCTCTGCTGGTTCTCTGCTGGTTCTCGTGCTGGTTCTCTGCTGGTTCTCGTGCTGGTTCTGGTGCTGGTTCTCGTGCTGGTTCTAGTGCTGTTCTCTGCTGGTTCTCGTGCTGGTTCTCGTGCTGGTTCTCTGCTGGTTCTCTGCTGGTTCTCGTGCTGGTTCTCTGCTGGTTCTCGTGCTGGTTCTCTGCTGGTTCTCGTGCTGGTTCTCGTGCTGGTTCTCGTGCTGGTTCTCGTGCTGGTTCTCTGCTGGTTCTCGTGCTGGTTCTCTGCTGGTTCTCTGCTGGTTCTCGTGCTGGTTCTCGTGCTGGTTCTCTGCTGGTTCTCGTGCTGGTTCTCTGCTGGTTCTCGTGCTGGTTCTCGGTGGTTCTCATGCTGGTTCTCGTGCTGGTTCTCTGCTGGTTCTCGTGCTGGTTCTCGTGCTGGTTCTCTGCTGGTTCTCTGCTGGTTCTCGTGCTGGTTCTCGTGCTGGTTCTCTGCTGGTTCTCGTGCTGGTTCTCTGCTGGTTCTCGTGCTGGTTCTCGTGCTGGTTCTCGTGCTGGTTCTCTGCTGGTTCTTGTGCTGGTTCTCGTGCTGGTTCTCGTGCTGGTTCTCTGCAGGAGAAAGTCAAAGTGTTTAAGGGTCAGGGATCAGGTGGTGAACGCGGGGGATCAGTGATGTTAGCAAATAATGCCGTTCTCATAGAAACACCGAGACATTCTGGGATGTCTTTGTTTCCGATTGTTATGTAATCAATGATAACAGGAAGTGGTGTCATGGCCGGAGCCGTGGCCGGAGCTCAGGGCCTTGGTCAGGATTCCCACTGTCAGTGAGGAAATGAAAGAAAAGGGGAGCTGTCTTTATGGTTAACCCATGAAGACACAAACACTGCAGCAGAAGTGCTGAGTGGGCAAAGAAGGACGCGTCTCACTCTCAGTCAGTGAGACACATTCATTCTCTGACCTGCTCCGAGCAAACGTTCTTCAGGAATCTGTGAAATGTGCTGCGTGGGATGTTTGACACATGAGACCAGGACAGCGCCGCGGGAGAGGTGCGGCTCGCTCACGCTCTCTCTCTCTCTCTCTCTCTCTCTCTCTCTCTCTCTCTGTCTGTCTGTCTGTCTCTCCCTCTCTGAGAGAGAGAGACAGACAGACAGACAGACAGAGAGAGAGAGACAGATAAGACATTCCCTGATGCTAGAATCATTTCCTCTGCACTGACAGCTCGCTCAGCAGCTCAGACTCAGAGAGGATGTGAGTGAGCACAAAAGCAAAGAATCTGTCACAGTGTCTTCATGTCCGTCAAACTCTGGACAGATGTCTCCTAACACACGTGTGTGTGTGTGTGTGTGTGTGTGTGTGTGTGTGTGTGTGTGTGTGTGTGTGTGTGTGTGTGATGTGTGTACCAGGTATTACTAATGTTGTGGGGACCAAAACCTGTTTACACAGTCACATTATGGGGACTTGTCCTCCTTGTGGGGACAAAAAGCAAGTCCCCATAACGTAAATTACTACATTTTAAGGTGAAGATATGTTTCATGGTTAGGTTGAGGTTAGGGTTAGGGTTAGGGTTAGGATTAGGATTAGGCCAGTAGTAATTGTGGTTAAGGTTAGAGTAAGTCTCCAAGAAATGAATGTAAGTCAATGCAATGTCCCCTCAAGTCATGAATGTCGAACATGTGTGTGTGTGTGTGTGTGTGTGTGTGTGTGAACAAACACAGAGTTTAAGAGTCAGGGTCGTCACACACTTTACCTCCTGATGGAACCTGGAGCTGGTTTCACTTCCTGCTCTGACGAGGTGATGTCATCGGACTGCAGGTCACTGATTGGTCAGAGAGTGATGTCATCAGACTGGAGGTCACTGATTGGTCAGAGAGTGATGTCATCAGACTGCAGGTCACTGATTGGTCAGAGAGTGACGTCAAAGTGAAAAAAACACACGTTCACAGAGGAGTGAGGTGGATTCAGAGACGACACCATCGTCACCACGTTCACTGACTGAACCACTGAACCATTCTGTCAGCTCATCTGAACTAATGATTCTAATGATTCTAATGATTCTAATGATTCACTTTCACCCAAAACAACACGAGTTTGTGTTTGTGTCGCAGAGAAAACATCATCACGAGCTGGAGCTGTATGATGGAGAAGCTTCATAAGTGAGTGCAGATAGTAAGAAAGAAAAGAAAGGAGCTTCAGGAGTTCAGGTTTTGCTTGTAAAGCCTTAAATGTGAGATGGTGACCTCTATAAAGCAAGGTCGTACTTTCACTTTCTCTCTGTGATCAAATGTTTTACAGGAAACACACGTGTTGTGTAAATGTGCGGGACCTGAGTGAAGAGGTCACATGATGACATGACGTCACATGACGACGTGACGTCACATGACGACGTGTTTCCATCCACTCCTGCAGATATCAGCAGGTTTAAAGAGATAAACAGCGACGATGACGTCTCAAACACAGTTTTTATAGATGAACTGTTTTTTTGCTTCAACAGACAGACAGACAGACAGACAGACAGACAGGCAGGCAGGCACACGGGCACGTGCCAGCACGTCGAGCGCTGCACCCTCTGCTGACACCACAGGAACGCTGTTTCCCACACACTTGACAAAGCAAACGTGTTCTCACAACTGTGCTTTCACATGATAACGAGGACGTTGACGTAATCACAAGATCAACACATAGCTGGAAACATGGTGGCATGACTGCAGAGGACAGAGGGAGAGAAGAGGTGTCTCCTGCAGCTGTTCCTCATCACACCTGCTGGAGTTTCACATCATTCATTATCACATTGATTTGGTTTTTTTCTAATATTAACAAACAATCACCGGCTCCTCTGCAGCGCCACAGTTTGTGTGTGTGTGTGTGCTGAGAACTCACTGATGTCAGATCACGCAGAGAAGACTCGGCCTGCGGCACATTATCACATTATATCACATTTCATTTTTCAGTTGAGGCCCTTCATTCATTTCTGACATTTACAGTTGGATTGGTGCCCCCCCCCGGCCCCCCGGCCCCCCGGCCCCTCTGAGGCCCCAACCACTCTGGAAAAAGCCGGTGCATCTGACTTGCATTGCCTGGCTCCTCTTGTGTGTTCTGTTTGGCTCGTGCTGCTGGAGGAGGAGAGTGAGACCAGTATGATGTCATCATAACAGGCTGCAGATGGGGGGGGGGGGCTCTCTGCAGCCCTCATTCTCTTCATGAAAAGCAGGGAAGTATTAAAGAAGAAATGTACATGTATTAAATATCTGTGAACATGTTTGTTCATCTGAACTCACTGAGAGTCTGTGAAAGTCTGTCATTCATCAACAATAAAATAAAGAGATAACAAAGACAATATCAGACTGTTTATGTGTTTGTGTTTGAATAAGACTGATAACACACCGTGACAACACTGAGGGACTGATGTCATTTTGTTACTGTGTATTAAAGGCTGTGAAGCTGAAGCAGCTTTTACATGTGTTATCACCACACACACACACACACACACACAATCACCTGGACAACACGACTGTGCCCTTTCATTTACACACACACACACACTCCCTCATTCCTGAGAGAGCAGCAGCAGCAGCATCATCAGCAGCATCAGCAGCAGCAGCAGCAGCAGCGTCCTCCTCACATATCAAAGAGAAAGTTTAACGAGAGCGCGAGAGAGTGTCAGGGAAGTGCGTGTGTGTGTGTGTGTGTGTGTGTGCGCACACTCGTCCTCCCAGTAGACCTCGCATTTCAGAGGAAGTCTTGAAGCCACATCAGAGGACATGAGGAGGCCTGTGGGCTGCAGCAGACCTCCTCTCATTTCCACACACAAGTCAGGCCAAGTCAGGCCAAAAAAAGTCAGGCAAAAAAAAGTCAGGCAAAAAAAAAAGTCAGGCAAAAAAAAAAGTCAGGCCAAAAAAAGTCAGGCAAAAAAAAGTCAGGCAAAAAAAAAGTCAGGCAAAAAAAAGTCAGGCAAAAAAAAGTCAGGCAAAAAAAAAAGTCAGGCAAAAAAAAGTCAGGCAAAAAAAAAAGTCAGGCAAAAAAAAGTCAGGCAAAAATAAGTCAGGCAAAAAAAATCAGGCAAAAAAAAGTCAGGCAAAAATAAGTCAGGCAAAAAAAAGTCAGGCAAAAAAAAGTCAGGCAAAAATAAGTCAGGCAAAAAAAATCTGGCAAAAAAAAGTCAGGCAAAAAAAAGTCAGGCACAAAAAAAAGTCAGGCAAAAAAAAAAAGTCAGGCAAAAAAAAAAGTCAGGCAAAAAAAAAAGTCAGGCCAAAAAAAGTCAGGCAAAAAAAAGTCAGGCAAAAAAAAAGTCAGGCAAAAAAAAAGTCAGGCAAAAAAAAAAGTCAGGCAAAAAAAATATGGCAAAAAAAAAGTCAGGCAAAAATAAGTCAGGCAAAAAAGAACTGGCAAAAAAAAGTCAGGCAAAAAAAAGTCAGGCACAAAAAAAAGTCAGGCAAAAAAAAAAAGTCAGGCAAAAAAAAAAGTCAGGCCAAAAAAAGTCAGGCAAAAAAAAGTCAGGCAAAAAAAAAAAGTCAGGCAAAAAAAAAAGTCAGACAAAAAAAAAAGTCAGGCCAAAAAAAGTCAGGCAAAAAAAAGTCAGGCAAAAAAAAAGTCAGGCAAAAAAAAAGTCAGGCAAAAAAAAAAGTCAGGCAAAAAAAATATGGCAAAAAAAAAGTCAGGCAAAAATAAGTCAGGCAAAAAAGAACTGGCAAAAAAAAGTCAGGCAAAAAAAAGTCAGGCACAAAAAAAAGTCAGGCAAAAAAAAAAAGTCAGGCAAAAAAAAAAGTCAGGCAAAAAAAAAAATCAGGCCAAAAAAAGTCAGGCAAAAAAAAGTCAGGCAAAAAAAAAGTCAGGCAAAAAAAAAGTCAGGCAAAAAAAAAAGTCAGGCAAAAAAAATATGGCAAAAAAAAAGTCAGGCAAAAAAAAAGTCAGGCAAAAATAAGTCAGGCAAAAAAAAAGTTGGAGTACCTGGTCAAACCGCTGCAGTTTTTAGTTTTTTTTTGTGAAATCTGTGATTTAAAAGTGGCTCCGCCTCCTGACTGAAGACAGATCATCGAGAATAACTTGGTATTTTGTTGTGGGAGAGTGAAACGCTTAAAAGGTCAATTCCTCTGTAAATCTTCAGATACGGCTCAGGGGAGGGAGGTCATCGCGAGGTCATCGCGAGGTCATCGCGAGGTCAGGCTCTTGACCTCGACGTGACATGGATGAAATGGACTTCATACTTTTACAAACGAGAGTAATAATTCATGATGAATGAACTGTAAATGAAAACTGGATCAGGATCAGGATCAGGATCAGGACGGTCTGAGAGTAAAGTGTAGACGATGGTGGACGAGACTCCGCTCACAGTCGCAGAGTTGACGCTCATCTGTCTGCAAACACGACGAGTGAAGGATCCTGTGAAGGATCCTGTGAAGGACCCTGTGAAGGATCCTGTGGGGCTGGCTCCTCTCTGAAGACCCCCACCTTGGTTCTGTGTCACAGAGACTGTGTGAGCTTGCCCCGCTTCACATTCCTCTGTCCAGTCTGGACTTTCCCACAGAACCCTAAACCCTGTGAATGAGAGTAGACCTTTGTTTCAGGCATTTTTCATCCTGATCCCGGCAACTTCCCCACGGTGGAATGCAGCAGGAATGCCAGCACCACCTACCTGGCATCAGAGAGGCTTTGTGCGGAAATAAGAGAGGCTGAAGGACAGAGCCGCTCACAGAGGTTTCACAATGGATCGCTCACTTCTCAAGGTGCCCCGCCCATTTCACAGACCTGCTGGACCTGGGTCAGGTCTCTTAATCGTGGCAAGGTGTACGGAGGGGAAGTGAGAAGAAGAAGGAGAAGATTAAGAAGGAGGAGAAGGAGAAGGAGAAGGAGAAGGAGAAGGAGAAGGAGAAGGAGAAGGAGAAGGAGAAGGAGAAGGAGAAGAATAAGGAGGAGAAGGAGAAGAAGGAGAAGAAGGAGAAGAAGAAGAAGAAGGAGAAGAAGGAGAAGGAGAAGAAGAAGAAGAAGAAGAAGAAGAAGAAGGAGAAGAAGAAGAAGAAGAAACGGTTGTTTGAACCGTCTGTACAAATCATTAACTGGAGCGCTGATGTGTCTGATTGGCATGTTTACACAAGCGCGGCTGAACTGTGCGTCTGCGGCAGATCACTGAGCAAGGCAGCGTTTGCCCCTGAGGTGCAATTCCATTCATTCCTGTTTACTGAGAGACTGGCAGAAGATGCCATGTGATGATTTATTTATTATGATATTATCTCAAATGTTTTTGGTTTTTTTACCTCAACAAGTCACAACCAGAGTTTTTGTTTTTGTCTGAATGAATGAATTCAGTTGTTATTCCTCTTCCTCAACAAATCACAGCATCGTCATCATCATCATCGTCATCATCATCATCATCACAGCTGCAGTTCCATACCCAAGCGGGAAGAGAACTCGTGACCAGAGGGTTGTCGGTTCAAGGCCCAAAATCCCCAGAGAGGGAGAAGCCCAAAGACAAAAAAAGGTGTTTAGCTCCTCCCCTTAAGTGCTTGGTCCCCCCGACAGTACGAGACCGCACTTCACAACATGCAGGAAACCTGTGGACAGACAGACAGACAGACAGACAGACAGACAGACAGACAGACAGTGAGTCGTCAGTAAAGCCATTTCACCTGAAACCCGAGCAGCTGCTGAGACGACGGCCGATCTTCCCGGGATCTTGTGTCAGATGATGAGGAGCAGAGATAAGACGCTCACTGAAGAGTAAGAACAGAAGGATGAAGACAGGGCCGGACCCTCAGGACACACTGAGGTGATTGTTACCGAGGGGCCTCTGAGGACCAGGACCCCTGAGAACCAGGAGCCAGGACCTGCCGCTTAGATCCACTTCATAGTGAATATAAAGTGTGATTGAATATCATTAGCTGCTAAAGAGCAGTGTCACTTGTCATTCAAGTCACCCACAATCAAAGGGTTCTGGTCCAAACCAAACCAGACCAAGTCTGGGCTGATGCTCGACTGGGGAAAGGTAAGAGTTCTTCCTCATCACAATCACACGAGGTCACAGACGAACCCTTACATGGAACTGAAGGAAATGAGGTCATTTCAATTATAGACAAATATGCAAATGCATTTGGAACTTCTGTGATCTGTTATCTGATTTTCTGTTTTTATACGAGGGCCGAGGCCGTTCATCTGTTTAGTATTTATGCAACAAACTTCACCACGGTCACCATGGTTACCATGGTCACCAGGCCTGAGAGCAAAAGATAATCATTTCCTATTTGAAACCTCATTATGTAACCAAAGGAGAGCTGTGGGAGCTGGCTGGCCGTGAGATTTTCCTGACAGATTAGGTTATATGGGATTAGAGCACATGAGACTGTCAAAGAGCCTTGACACCGACACGAGCGTGTTCATGAGAGTCTGCAGCCATTCACACAAAAGAGAACTGAGCACGGACAAACCACTTCCTTTTTCACAGCTTTAAAAATAAAAACATGACCAAACCTGTCAATTCAGGATTTAACGTTTGTCAAGTCAAGCTTTACCACAGGACAACTTACAAGTACAAGTATGAAATGAATTGACATCAAAGTGTTTCACTTCACTCAAAAAGGTTTTCATTATATTTAGAAAATGACGATGAGCAAAGAGACAAAGACGCGCGTCTGTTAATCCCAGATTGACTTTCAGTATCTTCATAATATTCTCTTCAATCAGCAGAGTTCTGCTTCCTCATTCTCCACATGACTCAAAGTCATTCATTAAAATAACCTCCTACGCTAGTTCCCGAATAACGACATTTATATTCAGCCTCACAGATGCAGCGCAGCAAAAGTCACATTAAGCTCTTTTAAAAATGGACAAATTAGCAAAGCGTTGGTTAGTTTCACTGTGTTTAGCATGCTAAGCTAACAGCAATGTAGCGAGGTAGCTAATAATCATCATGGTGTTTGAGTCATTACATTTACATTAATCCTCTGAGACGCTAGTGGAACCAAAGATGAACAAAAACCTGGCTAGCATCAAGCTAATGCTAACATGGCTAAAGCTTTGACCACACGACACAACTTTCAGTCGAGTTACATTACATTACATTAAATGTCACTTAGCAGACGCTTTTATCCAAAGCCACTTACAAGGGAATTGAGTACAACCTGCCAGGGGTGGAGTTGAACTTGCGACCATGAAGTCTTTTGCACACAGGGTACCGGTCTTAACCACTGAGCCACTCCACACGAAATCCACACGACAGAAAGACGCCATCGTTTTCTTCATATTCACGCTATTTCCCAGCGTGTCAAAGTGACGCGTGAGTAAAAGTACGAGTCTGTGACCAGAAAATGACTTTAGTTTACGATATTACTTCAGTTTACGATATTACGATATTACTTCACTTTACGATATTCAGTTTACGATATTACTTCAGTTTACGATATTACTTTAGTTTACGATATTACTTCAGTTTACGATATTACTTCAGTTTACGATATTACTTTAGTTTACGATATTACTTCACTTAACGATATTACTTCAGTTTACGATATTACTTTAGTTTACGATATTACTTCACTTAACGATATTACTTCAGTTTACGATATTACTTCAGTTTACGATATTACTTTAGTTTACGATATTACTTCAGTTTACGATATTACTTTAGTTAACGATATTACTTTAGTTTACGCTATTACTTTAGTTTACGATATTACTTCAGTTTACGATATTACTTCAGTTTACAATATTACTTTAGTTAACGATATTACTTCAGTTTATGATATTACTTTAGTTTACGATATTACTTCAGTTTACGATATTTATAAGTATCACGAGGGTACAAATCCTGGCTCGTCTACACGTGTCCATGAGCAAAGACATTTCAGCCCATGTTACAGCGTGTGAATGAGTGAATGAGTGAAAACTTGAGAAGAGTAAAACAGTTCATCAACACTAGAAAAGCTCTATAAATACAGACCATAATACCAGCTCTGATGTTATTTGGTAGTAACGAGTAAATAAGAGAGTTAGAGAGTAAAATGATATAATATATAATAATAATAATAATAACGATTATTATTATTATTCATTGGCAGCGTGTGTTTGCAGTGAGGTCAGTGATCAGCAACACGAGCCAAACTCAGAACATTCAAACTGAGGTTTTCTGCCGTGCACCGTGTCCCCAGTGTTCTTCATCATCATCATCATCATCATCATCATCATCATCCTCCTCCTCCTGCTGCTTCCTCGCCGCTCAGCTGTTGTTCGTATTCTTTTATAAAATTCACCCAGAGAAGAGTGAAGCAGTGAGACTCTGTTGATGTGAGCCTGTGAAACAGGAACATTTCAGAGTGGTTTTCCATTTTCTCGACGCTTCAGTGGTGTGCTCACCTAGTAACTGGTAAACACACGTCAACAATGACTAAAGACTATTAATGAACGGGATTTATTCTCCAAAGAAAACAGTTCTAGCAAAGTCTGAGGAACATGATCTGTGTGCGTTTGTTATGGCTGTTCCTACAAGAGATTCACTCAGCTGTGGTTTTTAATCGTCAATAATATTAATAACAATAATAATAATGATGATGACGACGATGAAGATTTATCACCGCTGAAAGAAACAAAGGTGCATGAGGTGGTTTGTGGAGACTGCAGAGATTATGATGCGTCATAAAGAGTCAAACCACAGAGCTTCACTTTGAGCAGCTTCGTTCACATGGACACAATCATGTGATCATTCTGCATGAACAGTGAATCACTTCATTTACAGTAAAACTGATTATTATGTCGACTTTGCAAATGTTGTTAACGAGGTAAACATCCCATAATTCCACATTAGACCGAGTGTAAACGGTGAGTTTAGTGGTGGCAGCTTGTGTTTGGGAGGAAAACGACGCTGAAACCTTTTGTTACTTTACAGGTTTATCACCGAGAGTCTTTCATCACACTTTCACCTGCTTCAGGACATTCATTCAATCATAGTTATTAACATATTATCATTTTAAAACACAACATTTCCTCTTCAAATACTCACACACAGGACACTGACTCAAGTCTGAACACAGGATGTTCATATGTGGTCTCTGGTGTCACTGTGCGAGGACGAGGCCTGCTCCCTCCCTCCTCCCTCCCTCCCTCCTCGCGTCTACGCCGCATGGTCGTGAGTTGACTGAGCACAGAGCTGCTGCTGCTGCACAGAGCTGCTGCTGCTGCTGCTGCTGCTGCTGCTGCTGCTGCTGCTGCTGCTGCTGCACAGTCATGGACAGCCTCGTCACTGTGACGAGGTTCCACAGAGAAACACGTGGACGACGTGAAGAAAACAAGAACGTGATTAAAGACGAGACTGTTCTTCACATGTGATGAAGAGGCTGCAGCAGCTTTAACCTCAGTGAACATCACTGTGTGTGTGTGTGGTCTCAGAGTGGAAAACTCTGCTCTGACTTAAGTCTTCAACGCCACCTACTGGCTAGAAATAGCTGGTGTTGTGATGATTGATATGTAAAGGTATATAAAGCACTTCTATGAACTCTGAGGTCAGAAAAATACAACATTTCTATTAATTATGATTCAAATTATTTCAAGAAAATAAACGTTTAATTCATGATTAAATCTTGGTGTATTGGTGTTTCCACCTCTGTTCTTCATCGTTCATCATCAGCCAGATAACTGTGGTTGTTGCCTCTCGTCACGTCTGTACATGAGCATGTACGCTGTGCCGCTGTGGAAACAATGCACACGCACGCACGCACACGCACGCACACACACACACACACACACACACACACACCTGTCGTCAGATAAAGAAGTGAGACAGAAAACTATCAAAGAAACAGGAAAAAAAAAGCAGAGAGACGGATTTACGAGAGAAAAGTTGTGTTCGAAATGAGTTAAAACATTATTATGGTCTGTATCAAAGATGTTAGAAATGTTTCCACGACGACGACCTCAGATAAATAAGTGATGAACCACAACAGAGCCTTGAGGAACTCCACCGTCAATGTAATGCATCCTAGCTCATGTAGCTTAGCATATAGAGCTTTGGACGCAGGGTTTTTTTATGTTGTCAGATTAACGCGTTTCAGCTTAAACAGCTTAGTTTGGGCGCTCACCTGTACGCTGTGTTTCCATATGTTCTCTGCACGTTGGCCCATGACGACTGTCGGAGAGAAAGAAGAAGAAGAAGAGCGTGAGTTTGGAAACAACAAAGTTTGAAGTTATAAATCCAGACAGACACAAAGTGAACGAACCCTCTTCACGCGGCTGTCGTCAGCGTGATACCACTCCTGATTCACTCTGTCACGGACGAAGGCCGTGTAGTGGCCAAACGTGGCACCTCCACAGTGCACGACGACTGCATACAGAGTGTATGTGCACTCACTCTAGAAGAACAGACACACTTTCAGACGACGACACAACAACAACAACAACAACAACAACAACAACAAAGAACTGGACAGGAAATACCTGAGCAAAGTCTGCGGAGAAGCCGTCTTTAGCGATCTCACAGAAGTCAAGGGTCTCTGGAAAAGTTACCTGGCAGTTGAGTTTTCGGGCGTTACCATGGCGATATCTGAAGCGTTTCAGGTGCATGCACACGATACGAGGCAGGGAGAGAAGTTTGACGCCCTGAAAAAAACATATTATTTTACCTTTCAAAATAAAAGTGTTTGTTTTGAAACAGAACGACGTGTATACTTCACAATAAGATGCATCTGTAAATATCCTCATATAAATGTCCTGCAGTTTCAATGAAGCCTCACCTGTTTAGACGGAGTCTTGGTTTCACAGCGCGCACAGAAGCAGGAGTTTATGTCCCGCAGCTCATGAACCTCCAAGAAGGAGGAAATACAATCTTCCTGAAAAAGTTCATGTGAGAAAAACTTAGAAAACATGTTTCTCTGCTTTGTGACTGACTGTAAACATGTGATAAACATGTGATAAACATGTGATAAACATGTGAACATGAGTCTTCACACCAGACGGTTGTGATCTTCCTTCACACGCAGAGGCAAACTGAGCAGGTAGCTGCTGCGCGTCTGCACGGACGTGCACTCCAGGCACTGCAGGCGTGTCTCCACAGACACTTTATACAGATCCTGGATTTCAAGAGCCTGAAAGAGGAAGAGGAAAAAACAAGGACGGCATCAATGAGGCGTCGAAGAGGAAGAAATAAAAAAGACGACAAACGATGAGAGACCGACCAGCTCTCTGTCGTCCATCTGCTGATACATGGAGTTCAGGATGGAGAGGAACACTTCATCTGCGTCGTGCTGCACGTTCACTGCAACACGACAACATTCTCAGCGTCACAACATGTGAGATGAAAGTGTGAGTGTGTGTGTGTGTGTGTGTGTGTGCGAGCGAGGTTCTAACGTGAGACGGCGTTCCTGTCCAGACAGTGGAGGAAGTCTCGATGAGGAACATGCTGAGGAACGTCGTTCATCATGGCGAGCAGAAGCCTCTTCAGCTGCAGAGGAACGTTCAGACTCCCTGACCTGACGCCAGCTGTGTTCCACCTGGTGAAAACCACCGTTAACTCAATCACAACATGTGAAACGCTGTGAACGGAAAAACAAGTGAAGGTTCTTACTGCTGCAGCAGGTCTGATAGCTCCCACGTGGCAGAGAGCGTCTGCACTAACGTGTTCACACAGCAGGACAGGCGGTAGTTTGTGAGGCCTCTCATCGTTAATCCAGCATGTGATCCATGGAAGAGTCCATCTGTGGGAAACAGTTTACCGTGAGAACCTCCCTTCAATTTCATAGATTAATAGCGAAATAGATATTTATCATCAAACAGCTGGTATCTAATATTAAGTTATTACTCCTATTGTTTTTTGGCTCCTCCCTCTCTAGGAGGCGCCACAGCTGATGATCCAGACACAAACAGCACTGTACACTCATGTGACTCCTCCCTGCGTCTGCGGTCACTTTACAATCCAATAACAAAGAGCAATGGGGATTGGGTAATTACCCTTGGACTTACAATACAAAAATCCTAAACACACATATATACATACACATACACATATATATATATATACATACACATACATATATATATATATATATATATATACATATATATGGCATGTTGACTGTAAAACTGTAAATAAAAATCAGCAGAAGCATTTCAGCTGAGTCATGTTTGATTTCTTCTTTTTGTTCCAGAACGACGTCTTTAACATGACTCAGCACAAATGTGTCGTTAACACCTTCATCGTTAATAAATGGTGTAAAATAACTGTATCAGATAAACATCAGTATCGGTATCAGTGACAGTGAAGTGATATCGTCTCGTCCTGAATGAATGCGGTGAAATATCACACTGTTATGACGTCACAACAAGTATCACAGCATTGATTTCACTGATGATTTGTGTCCAGTGTCACAATAAAGTGATAACATTTAAACAGAGTAATTTAACAGTTGTGTAGTTTGACACTCACCAAAGTGAAGAAAGTCTCTGATCCTGAACACGGACATGAGGACGAACGTCTGTCTGTGTCACACTCAACTTTAACTTTCACATCATTCTCAGGCTCCTGCGTCACTGCGCTGCTTCACTGAAAACGAAACTAAACACTGCGCATGCGCAGAGGAGAACAGCAGCGCCGTTCCCCTGCTGACGTCATCCATGGCTGACGCTCACAGGGCTTCACACTTTCATTCTGTGATTAAAACATGAGATTGAGTGTGTAACTTTGCACATGTTGTACATGTGTGTATGTAACTAGAGTCTGAACAAACTTTTAAAAGAGTTTTATTATATTAGAAAAGTGATTCTGTCAAAATGGCCGCTGACCCACTTTACTCGTTTCTTGTTTTGTCATCGTCATGGAAACACTGAGAAATCCTAGGCCCTGCAGACGTTCACTCTGTAATGATATGACATGTCATAATAATAATAATAATAATAACATATGAAGTGAAGTGGGCGTGAGTGTGTAAAGACTGACACACGAGTCGTTTATGGAGAATTTTGACGGCAATAAATGTCTGTGGTTTGTAACTCGCGAGTGAAAAAAAGCAAACAATAGTTTGGGAAACGTTCTTGTTCTGTGTAACATGGTGGGCGACACGGTTGTACAGCGGTCAGTGCCGTTGCCTCACAGCTTCTCAGTGTGGAGTTTGCTCTGGGAACCTGGTGAAGATGATTAGAGACTGTGATAACCTGTCCATCAGGAATGTTGGCGTGGATTTTATTGGCTGTGATGAGTGAAGTTAAAAAGAAGGATTTAAAAAACAACAGTGTTTTAAAGAACTCCGCTCTGAGGAGCAAACGTGGATCTCCAAATCTGCTTGAGCACTTGGAGAAGTTTGGAAATCCACATGAAAGACGACGGGAGAGCTGAAGGAGGAAAACAGAAGAAATGTGTTCCTGATCAAATACGTCTGGTACGTGGTGATGAACGTGAGACAGGAAGAACATTGGATCATCTCACCTGGATCCACACGCACTAACAGCAGGTAGAGAAGAACCACCGCCACAAAGATCCTGCGCAGAGGAACCGAGCCGGAGCGCGTCACAAACACTTTTCTGTACAAACGCGTGAGCACGGCTTCAAGTTTACGGACGACGGCGCCTGAGGAAGACAGACACACTCACACACACACTCTTGTGTATTTGTACTTGAAGATAAAGAGAACTCTCTGACCTTCAGTCTGAGCAGAACTCTCAGAGTCTGTGTCAGGGTTTGGAGGCGGTTCTCCGTTCTGTTGCTCTTTTTCTTCAACGACACTCAGCGCCGTCCGTCTCTGGTCTTCTGTGAACGCTCCGCCTCCGACCTCGCCCACAATCAACTGGCGAGCCTCGTCCGTGTGTCCGAGCGGGACGAGGACGTGCAGCAGGTGCAGCTCGGCCACCGTCCCGAACCCTGACGCGCTGCTGTTGGACGAGCAGTGCAACCAAACTGTGGCGGCCTCCTGCATCGCAGCAGGTTCTCCCACCTTAGAGTAGAGGAGAATGCTGCCGCCAACACATAGAGAGAGTCATCTGCTATGATTCAAACATTGTTGACGTTAATGCACACGTGTCGGATATTAATACTAAATATGCACTTATTGGGAGTCGCTTTGGATCAATGACATGTAATGTAAATGTAAATCAAGTAAATAAAAGGTTTGATAATAAAGAGATTATTTCTGGTTATTTCTTGTTAACGTGGTTATTGACAATCTCAATCTCCTCGTACAAAGTTGCAGCTTCAATGTTTTTTATGTCTCATTTTGTGATTTTAATTCTAATTTCTTCTTTGTTGTGCAAGAGTAATCAGTTATTTGTTTTCTATATGCCTGTGTCTTTGACATTTTTGTCAAATGAAGATACAATCATTTGACCTTTTATTAGCTGGTTTTTGTTTGAAAAACAGTGGAAATTCCGGTGATGTTTTTTCTGTGTCATGAACCAGTGACAGATGAAAATAATCAAAACCTGATTTAACGAGGAAACATCAAACACATGTTTGCCTCATTCATGAATGGATGTCGTCTCCAGTGTGTGAGCTCCACTCACCACATCTGCATGATCTTTGCTGGTATTGTCTCCGGGTGTTGGTACTGCTGCAGGATCCAGGGGAGGACCCTGGTCCACTGATTCAGCTCAGCCAGAGCTTGAATCCCTAAGATGCAGAAACCAGCTTTTAATTCTCCACACCTGCGAGAAAGAGAAAATCGGATTATTGACCCATCACAAATGAGCTTCTGCTTCATTAGGATCATTTCTTCTCCATCTATAGATATATATATATACACACACACATATATATATATATAAAAGAAACAGCCCTTTAAATAAATAATACATTTAAATACTACTAAAAAATGTGCAATGCAACAAATGAAAACAAGGTAAACAACATAGTATGTACAAGTAAACAGTGTTAGAATATTCAGTATTGCACAGGGAATGAGGCTGGTTTGGAGCTGGTTTTAGTGCTGGTTTTAGTGCTGGTTTGGAGCTGGTTTTAGTGCTGGTCTTGGTGCTGGTCTTGGTGCTAGTTTGGAGCTGGTTTTAGTGCTGGTCTTAGTGCTGTTCTGGTTGTAATGTCGCTGTCCACGTGGCCTCGGTCTCTCACCTGTTGTCCTCTGAGTTCATGCTGGACAGACTCTGCAAACCTCTGTCACACGTGTCAAACGCCGCGTGGAAATCACTGTGGACCATCATCTGCTCTGCAGCCGCGTCCAACATGGTGGACATGTAGAATGTGTGTGGAAGCAGAAGAAGAAGCTGCTGCTGCTGCTGCTGCTGCTGCTGCTCAAAAAAACCCACAGAAATCACTTATTTACAACACCAACAGTCGTCAGTCTCGAGTGGGGATTCAATGAATCCATGAAACGTGTTTATTTCCACGCTAAAGTCCTCCCTCCACGTTTGTTTACCAACCGTGTCCACTCTAACTTCCGCGTTTGGGACTGAGAGCCAATCAGAAGTCGTGTTCTTCGCGTCGACTGAAGGAACCAATCACGTGGCAGCTTGTTCGCTCTGTACGTGTTTTTTTTTCCTTTCGCTCGCGCTGTAAACACGTGTCACGTCACGGAGCCTAAATCTAAACGTCTAAAACAACAAGAAAACAACGTAAGTGATATTTTTTACTCTTTATTCCACAGAAACGCTGCCAACGTTGATTAGCCTCGCGTGTCACGTCATGTAGCTCTAAAGTTAGCCCCGTGTGTTTTTGTCGTAGGCGACGTCTGTGTAGCTAACTGTTAGCACACGTTAGTTAGCACACGTGTGGTCGTTTTAAATCACTTGTAAGCGAATAATCGACGACGTCATAGTTAACTTATATCTTCTACTAGCATGTTCTATCGATATCTTACTAGCTATCAATATATAGCTTATTCAAAGTCTGCATGTAGCATGTAGCATCGACAGCTAACGAGGCAGTAAACTGGTTCTATAAACAGTGATTTACAACTAATATACAATATAGATAAATGAAATTAAAATTGGGGTTTGACATAAATAAATTGGCGTTAAACTTTGACAAAACAGAAATAATGAACTTACATTTTCATCTGCATGATGAAATGACGACTCGGTTTAAATGATTTCAAAGAAATTAGAAAATATTCACATTGAAGAAGGTGAAAACCCTAAAAAAGCACTTTAACATATGAATCGATTATCAAAATAGTTGATGATTTATAGATAGAAGAGTTAAGACCCGTGTTTCCCGAGACTCAAAATGTCAACATCTTCAAATGTCTCGTTTTGTCCTTAAACCAAAAATAATCAGTTTACTGTCACACAAGAACCAAGTATCACAGATATGCACGTTAAGAAATAGTCAAAGTATTGTTGTTGATTAGTAATCCAATTATCTAAGTGCTTGGAATCTAAATGGTAATGTAAAGTTAAGGCTTGAAGGAGGGACCTGATCCAGCTGCTGTTGCAGCACGAGTGTAAAACAGTCAGGAAGAGTTTAAAGAAAGCATGTTTCTCTGTACTCAGTGACTTTAACTCAAAAACCCGAGGCCTCATCAGGAGTTCTATAAATGTTTTCTCAAAGTTGAAATGTCTGAGTTATTTTTACTTTCAGAACATCCTCAAAATGGCAAAAAGCCTGCGGAGCAAATGGAAGCGGAAGATGCGCGCAGAGAAGAGGAAGAAAAACGCTCCCAAGGAGCTGGCTCGTCTGAAACAAGCCCTGAGTCTGGATAAGAAAGACGCCGTGATGACAGACATGCAGGAAATTGCCACCGTGGTGACAGCTGACCAAATCAAGAAGCAGACGGATGCAGAAGTGTCAGCGATGGACGGCGACAGTGAGTGACGGAGCACAACCTGGTCCACAGCAGGAACACTGTCACACAGTCTAATAACAAGAGTTTGTGTTTGTGTTCCAGGTGGGAAGATGGACATGGACACCAAGCGCAACAAGAAAACACAGCTGGATGAAAATGGACAGTATCCTGTGTGGATGAACCAGCGACAGGCCAAGAAACTGAAAACCAAACGTGTGGCAAATAAAAGCGGCAAAGGCAAGAAGAAGAAGGGTGTCGCCTGGTGAACCACAGGAAACCTTTGCTTTGCTTTAAAGACTTCATCACTGTATCTATGTATCCATGTGTACACTTCCTGTTACTGTGCTCTCACCCCGTTCTGGCGATAACGAGATTCATGGTTGTGCCACAGAGTCAAAGTCATTCACGGCAGGAAGGCGTCGGCTCATGTGGAACATGACTGCAAACACAACTTCAACTGTTCCTTTACAGACCAACAACACAGATTAGGATCAGGATTACATACAATTCCATTGACAGGTGGTGAGTGATTGTTGCCGTGATGTTTGTGTAATCTGACACCGATGACAGAAAGGAGCCCATGTGTAAGAAATCTGTTGATTCCAGTTTATTGCAAATAAAAGATCTGATTATAAACGTGGAGTTTGTGTAACTACAGCCACAGAGTGAGAGGAACAGAGAATCAGACGTCTGTCTTTTGTATAAATTACAGTGTGAACGACTGAAGAAACCTGACATGGTGCAGAAAAGAAAGTCAACTACAGGAGCTTAACATAAGCAGCAGGGAACAGACCCACGAGTCCGTGACACTCTCCCTTCCACCAGCCTTCATCGATCATCTCGATGTTGTTGATCACATCATCTGGGTTGAAGGAGATTTCATCGGCTGCCTCTGTAGAAATCAAAGTGTTGACATTTGTTCCTGCAGGTGTGAAAATGATGATTGAAGCTTAATGGAAGTGTCGTACCTCCCTGATAGTCGTAGATGGCCACCGCCTTCTGTCCACACGTCAGGTCTTCATACTCGTTGTTGTCGTCGTCGTCGTCGTCGTCGTCTGTCAAACAAAACGTCAACATTTGCATTTTTGTTGATTTAAGTGTTGACGTTGAACTGCGGCAGACGCAGACCTGTCACAGGAGGAGGCAGAGCAGGAGGAGCTGAGCTCCCGATCTCCTCGTAGTCTCCGTCACCATCTTCCTCTTCTGTGCGCTCAGGCAGCGGCGGAGCGTCGAGGAAATCGTCTGAGCGAGGAGGCAAATCCGGCGGCTGCTCGTACTCTGGTTCATCCTGCAGAACCATCACATGTTTATCACAAGTTTACAACAAGTTTAAAACTCATCTCTCAACAAATCTCCTCTAATCATCTGGATTAAGACAGAAAGCAAACAAAAGGGAGGTTGTGTAAATGTTCTTTGTGTAGGAACTAGTGACCTCTCCTGGTGAGACTGAGACAGTGATGTTCTTAGTTTCCACGAGTGGCGCTACAGGGACCTGAGGTGGCAAAAGAAGCTCGGACTAAATATGGGAAATAAATACTTGATTTGAGAAGATACAGACGATTAAACAAGTGAAATGTTTCTTATTATTACACCTGAGATAAGAAAATATATCCAGGTGAAAACTGTCAAACACGACATTTTACTTTTAACAATGTGAGTGAAAAGGTTTGGGAAACAAACAAAGTTCAATGATGAATGAATAATGAAAATAATGGTTCGCTCCAGCCCTGATTCAGGATTGTGTTGATACTGTGATGATTGATTATGATTCATAATCTGACATAATCCAGTCGTCTTTCATTTCTCACCGGTGAAAAAACAGTTATTGTGTGTGTAAAATAACTAACTTTAAGATTTAATAACTAAGTTAGAAACAAAAGGGTTCATATTCTTGAGTGAACATTGAGTCAAATTTAACTGCTTTAGTAAATGTGATCAGAAGGTTTTACCTCTGGCTCTGGCTCTGGTTCTGGCTCTGGTTCTGGCTCTGGTTCTGGCTCTGGTTCTGGTTCTTGTATCTCTGCCTTGTGCTGGTGTATTTCAGGTGGCGAGGCGTCGTCCTCCGGAGCCTTGTGAGGAGCAGATGGAGGACACGTCGCCTCCTCTCTGCTGCTCTGGTCCTTCACCACCAAACACAAACAAGTGAGAAAAACAATCAGCTCTCAGCTGTGTTCATGTGTTCATGTGATCACCTGTTGCCTGTGTTTGGCCTCCTCTCGCTCCCTCGTGTCCTTGGCTCGTCTCCTGGCTCGCTCCTCGTCCACTCTCTTCCTGTCCTCCTCCTGCGAGGACTTGGCCATGTTCTCAAAGCGCGCCTTCAGTTTCCCGGCGTCTGTGCTCGCTGCGTTTTTAAAGAATAAAAGAGGTTTTTAAATGAAAACATCAGCGATCGCTGCCTCAAGTTTCACATTAGTTGTGACGTTCAAACATTTCAAAACAAAGTTCTCGTACAAGCCTCGAAGGGTTGAGTCTTCTCATAAGCAGAGGTCGGAGAGTTCATGTCTGAGAAACCTGCTGCATTCTGAAACAACACGAGCAATGATTCCGTATTATTGGCAACACATTAGAAAGAAATACTCTTACAAGCATGTTAATAAGTGTTTTAATTACATTGTTAAGGCAAAAAGTTTCAAAAGGGCGTGGCCACAGCAACCATCAACCAGATTGACACCCAGATATAATCAAATGCACGTATGTATGCTTTAATTGAATGAGTTTCAATGGGACATTTTTGGCGTTAAATGCTACGAGTGTAACACTTGTTTGTACACAGTGTATTCAGAGGTGAAAATAACAAGATAAAATCAAATAAAAACACATGAAAACAGCCAGAATTCTCCAGAAAAGTGCGTAAACTGAGCTCGGTGCAGCCGCTCGGGCACAAACCTTATCCTGGCGATCTGCTTGGACTCCGTAGCGACCGCCAAACCCTGCAGAATAATCTGAACACAGACAGTGACAGTGTTCAGTGACATATTTCTTTATTAGGACACACACGGTGAGAGTGGACTCACCTTTCTGTGACTGATGTCTCTCGGTCTCAGCCTTGTAATCGTAACCCACGGCTGTTTTATCCACTCGCTCCTGCTCCACGCCAAACTTACCTCCAAACCCTTTGGAATAATCTGATAGCGGAGAACGTGAGAGAAGAAAGTAAAGCAACAACACGAGCGACGACAACGATGTCACGACTGAGCGCAGCGCCGGCGTCCACTCGCCTTTCTGAGACTGATGCTTCTCCGTTTGTCCTTTGTAGTCGTAGCCCAGAGCAGCTTTGTCCACTTTGTCCGTCTCCACGCCGAACTTCCCTCCAAAGCCCTTAGCGTAGTCTGGTGGAAATGAGACACGAGTGTGGAATCAATGAGCAGTTTCTTCCAAAGCAAATGATGTCAAAAGTGAATGTTGACCTCTGACCTTTCTGAGACTGATGCTTCTCTGTCTGACTTTTATATTCATATCCCAGAGCAGCTTTGTCCACTTTGTCCTTCTCCACTCCGTACTTTCCTCCAAAGCCCTTAGCGTAATCTGAAAGAGTGAAGAAGAAACCCCAGTGATTATTATTATTATTATTATTATTATAATAATAATAATATATATATTATATACTTATAGTCCACCAAATGTCCTCTAACTCTCTGTTTCAATTCAAGAGTAAATGTCATAAACTTTAAGACTTTTACTAAAGACATTTTCTGCTCACACACTTACATACTCACGTACTTTTACAGTAAAAGTATTTCTTTAAAGTAGTTACATGTCATTTAGTTCAAGTACAGACTGTGTCAAAGAGAGAAAAGCACCTTTCTGAGACGCATGCTGCTCCACTTGACCTTTGTATTCAAAGCCCAGAGCAGACTGCAGAGAAAACCACGACACACACACACACACACACACACACACACACACGCACACACTCATCATCATTATCATCATCGTCATCAACAAACACTGGAAAACTACATAAAAAGTTCTTTTACACCTGCAAACAAACACAAACACTTTCTTTTTCTGGATTAAATCAAAGATAAATATAAATGTTGTCATGTTTACTTTAACTCATTTACTTAAACCTGTATTTAAGCAGATCATTCAAAGTTAAGTGAAGTACATATTTGCACTTTTCTACTCATTAACCTGCATTATTTATTATTTCTTTACATAAACATGTGTGATTGCAGCAGCATCATCGTTAGCAGCAGCAGCAGCATCATCATCAGCAGCAGCAGCATCATCATCATCAGCAGCAGCAGCAGTTTTCTGACCTTGTCCACGCGGTCTTTCTGAACTCCAAACTTCCCGCCAAAGCCTCGCGCTGCATCAGTCTGGGAGGAGTGATGCTGCACCTGTGACACGTAGTCGTGACCCACGGCTCCCTGCAGACAAACAGCAGCACACCTGTGCTTTAGATATTTAGATATCATACACATTCTATTCTTTCTATGACATGAAAACTAACTGTGGACCTTGTCCATGCGATCTTTCTCCACACCAAACTTCCCTCCATATCCGTACGAGGCTTTGGGAACGAAATCCTTCTGCTTCACCGACTCGTGCTCAATGGCGACTTTGTTTCTGAGCTCTGCAACACTGACGAGGTCAGAGGTCAGAGACAAAGGACAGAGGACAGAGGACAGAAGACAGAGGACAGAGGTCAGAGACAAAGGACAGAAGACAGAAGTCAGAGGACAGAGGTCAGAGACATATCTGATATCTGCAGAAATAATAATGTTGACTTTAAAAGACAGTTCTGTGACTGATGATTAAATAAATCAAACCATACAGAATAAAGTCAATGAATCATGGTAGTTAGACGGCAGTTAAACAGCAGTTAGACTAGTTAGTTAGTTAGGTTGTAAAACCGACAAGTGCAAGTAGCTTTGCCTGAAGAAAGTTCTACAGTTTCTGTGTCGCACACAAACTAGTCGTCATCATCTCATAGTATCCATATTAGGAGACAGTCACAGAGAGACGGCCTCCGCTCTGCTCTCACTTCCTCTTCCTGTTGCTTCACAGCAGCTGAAAACTCTTCTCACCTGATGTGCTCTTTACGACCAGAGCCCTCGATGGTCTTTGCCCCCCAACGCTGCTCCTGCTCCGACACGTCGTTCTGACACAACACAACAACACAACAACACAAACATGAAAATCCAACATCAAGTTTCCACAGAAGACGTCAGCAGCAGAAACAGTAACAACAGCAGCAGCAGCAGCAGGAGTAACAGCAGCAGCAGAAACAGTAGCAGCTGCAGCAGAAACAGCAGCATCATCATCATCATCACCTCAAAGTCAGGGTCGGTCTCCCAGTCGTCTCCTTCTGCTGCAACCTTCATGCTCACATTGTGGCCCGCGACTGACTTCCACATCTGTGGGAAATAAAGCATTGACATTAAAGGTTATTTATTTGTGTATATATATATTTATATGATGTTTCTCTGGTGACTCTGGTGACTGAAAACAACATACGACCTCAGCTGTGTCTGCTGAAGTCCTAAAAAGGAAGTTGAAGTTTTATTTCCTCATCAGGACAAACACGTTAAAACCTCATGTTTAAAAATGACTTGAAACAACGTCATATGAAAGATAATTACAGTGAATTACACTTAATAAACTACTGAAACACACAAACATTTCATGACAAACATTTGAAATGTTAGTAACAATCACTTCAATATTAACAATAGCTCCATTTCCACGACATGAAATAGTGCTTATACTTTAATAAACATGGTATTATTGTTACTGTAGACGCAGCACAGATGCACATGAAGCCAAAGAAAAGCTTTTTGACTTCTTTCGAGTCTCTTCGTGTCAGTTCGTGTCTCTTCGTGTCACTTGAATAAAATGATGAAAGTCTGCGTCAACTTCCTCAAAGCAACAGGAACATGAACAAGTTTCAATAAACGTAGAAAACAACGTTACCTTGGACGTTTCCGCGCACTTTGTCCTCGCTGTTGTTTAAATGACACGCGCAGAGCTTCTTCACCTCACTGAGGCGCTGTGATGACCGACACGTGCACGCGCGCCCGGACACGTGCACGCGCGCTGATGGACATAACTGTCGGTTTTGCTGCTGCTGTTTATCCTGTTGTTCTGCCGTTGCAACAGCAGGGGGCAGCATCACACAACAGTAACATGAAGAACATGAAGAAGAGGAAACATTCTAAATAAAGCATGTGAGTCACGCCTTAAATCAGTCACATGATCAATTCAAATAAAAAGAATAATTCAACTTATTTACCTTCCTGCAGTGAAATCCTGAGGAAACCAAACCTCCAGCTAAAACATCTTATCACTCATTCATTATTCAGATAATCCATTTATTATTTTTATTGTTCTTGTTTTTCAATAATTAGAACAAGTTTTCAGATTTTTCAGCTTCTTAAATGTTAATATTTTGTGATTTCTTTGCTCCATAGAACAAAGAAATCATGAAAACTAAAGAATTATTTTGGTTTGTGGACAAAACATGATTTCTGACAAAACCACTCAAAAAAACAACTCATAAATAATCTACAGATGAATGGATTATGAGAATAATGGTGAGTTTCAGCGGGATTCTCTCGTGTTTATGTCAACGTTCCAGTGGACTTTTATCATCCTAAAGTTCCCTTTTAATTCCATAATTTTACAAATATATAAAAGAAAACAGTCACATTCATTTTCTTGAATATTATAAAGATAAAAAGAGTTTTCTGGACACAATAAAAAGGAAATGAATCAATTCCCTGAACCACCAACACTTTAATGACATGTTTTTTCTTGACAGCCCTTTTGAACAGTTATTTACAGCAGAAGTAGTGAATGATGTTTGTCTGACTGACACCGTGTGATTAAAGTGAAAATGAACCAATCAATAAATTATGCTACATGAGAGAAATCAATGATGGGATGGATTAAAAAGTTCAGTGTCCCCTGGAATGATCCCACACTTAAGGCAACTTCATCGACCGCTTTTTAAAATAAAAAAAAAAGTAAACTGGATATGAAAGAGAGGGAGAACAGACGTGTGAGAGGAAAAGAAAAGAACACACATGAGTGGAAAGTGTAAGAAGAGGAATTGCACTGTGCTCCGTTATGATTCATATTATTATTATTATTATTATTATTATTTTCTTGTGCACGACGCGAGGAGAAGACGACACATCCTGAACCTCAGGAGATAAAAGTTCAACATTTTTGTATTTCCACACTAAACTCAGACGGGAATGCTGGGTGTCTTATGACTGGAGTCAGTATCAGTGTATAAAAAGTCTCCACTACTTTAAAATGTTCTCCTCAGTGAAAGTAATATACATGTCAGTGTGTTTCCACCAGGTGGAGCTATTTTTAAGTATACTGCTCCTTCAAAAGAGTCCCCTGAAAACCAAGAAAGCATCAAAGGTTTAGTTTAGTGTCCACTGTGGGCGGCTCTGCCTCTGCCTCTGCTCCTGATACTAATATAAAAGTCTCACTCATACAATCCATTCTGAAGATCTTCAATTTCAGCCAAACACACGCGACCTTTGAACTGAGGGCCAATCACTGCACAGCAATTACTAATGAGGAAAAAATGGAACAAAAAAAGTCTGGAATAACTGTCCTGAATGTTTTTATCCTTAACATCTCAGTTTTCCATGGAAAACTTTATTCAATATTCAGCTCATGTTTAAAAGAGTGACCTGTTGCTGTTTGAGCTTCATACGGTTTTTAAATGAAGTCGTCGGAGTTTGGAGAATAAATGGAAAAAACAAGCTCAAATATTGATGTAAAAACAGGTTTGCAGCCCATTAAAGGTAAAGATGTTTTCCTTCACTTGTAGTCGAGTGAATTAAGTAACATAAAGTAAAAATATGGCCTTGTACAGATTATACAAATGACACGTTTCTCAAACTAAGCTTTAAGTTAACAGATGATCAGCGGCGTCAGTTTGTGTTCGTTTTCCCCCAAAATGTCCAACTTTTTCTTTATCATAAAAAAACCCTTTAAATCCCGATCTAAAGGCACAGGAAGAAAAACCATCGACCAAAACACTGCATTATTAACAAGAAACTTTCTTCTCTGTGCAACAGCAGGAAAAGCATGAACTCTCTGTCTCTTTCTGTCTTTCTGTCCTCGCTCTGTCTCTTTCTGTCCTTTTCTGTCAAACTTAACACTTTTCAAATCCACCTGACATCAAAAGAGTTAAAATAACGACATAAATCTCTACACTTTGGCTAAAAGTTGAAAATCCTGTAAAGTGCGTGTGTGTGTGTGTGTGTGTTTTTGTAGAATAACCTTCACACTCTAAATCAAACAGATGTAGTCAGGTGTGCGTCTGTTCACAGGAATCCGCCCAGACACAGCAGCAGCAGGACGTGCACGGTCAGCAGATAGAGGCTCAGCAGCAGAGGCGTACGCTGGCGGGAGCAGAAAGCCACTCGCAGCATCCGCTTCCAACCCGGGCCTCCTCTACGGATCTGAGAGAGAGGAAAGAAACAAACGCCAGGTTACAGGAAACGCCAGGTTACAGGAAACGCCAGGTTACAGGAAACGCCAGGTTACAGGAAACACCAGGTTACAGGAAACACCAGGTTACAGGAAACACCAGGTTACAGTTACAGGAAAGGCCAGGTTACAGGAAACACCAGGTTACAGTTACAGGAAAGGCCAGGTTACAGGAAACGCCAGGTTACAGGAAACACCAGGTTACAGGAAACACCAGGTTACAGGAAACACCAGGTTACAGTTACAGGAAACGCCAGGTTACAGGAAACACCAGGTTACAGTTACAGGAAAGGCCAGGTTACAGTTACAGTTGGAGCTGAAACCTCACCCGAGTGACGCCTCCTTCTGACGGCTCGATGAAAACAGCCGTCTCTGACTGATCGTCTTCCTGAGCTGAGCGCCACTTTGCCGAGCTTTGACTGAAAATCAGAATAAAAATGACAATAAAGGCGAACGTTAGATGACACAAACTCACCAGAGCATTTATCAGGTTTAACGAGGAATCAGACGCTTAAATCTTGTGATTTATAATAATACAGTTTCATGCCATGAAATAGTGCAGTGCTTCCAAAATGTGGCAAACTATTATGACTCTAATTATAATATAAATCATTTTATGCATCATATAGTGACTCGTTTAACATACTTGTTAAACTGATTTAAATAATTCAACATATAATTAAACCTAAATAAACTTCGTCTCATGAGAGAAATCTAAAGTTATAAAATCTCATCATCATCTGCACCAAAGCATGGATTTGACCTCCTGACTCAGCAGCTGTCGACATCACTGAGTTAAAAACAGGTTCTTTTGTGACTCTGTGTTTTATTCAGATTTAACTAAGTGACTGAAAGTTACCTAACAAAGGTAATGAAAGTAAAGGTCTATGAACGTACAGGACACTCTTAATGTGAGCAGCATTCTTAGTCTCAACAAATCACTGACTCATCATCACATTTAGAGCTGTTGTCATGTCTGCTTCTCCTTCTAAAGTTTCTGACCGTTTGAATTGTTCCTGTGTGACCATGAGCTGCTCCTCAGCAGCCATCCTCTGGTGTATCTCCTCATCCAGCCTGAAGCAGAGAAGGTGAGAGGAAGTGAATATCAGTTCAACTTGACAAACTTGATGTTGGATCGATACGATACCTGCGCTGTAAGTCTTTGACCTCAGCGGTGAAGGCGTGGCTGTCCGACAGACCCCTCCTCTCCTGCGGGGCTCCAGGAGGACTGTCCACTTTCTCTGTGCCCTGTGGAAAGATCATGGCACGAGGTCAGGAATAATGGCCTCAGTTCAAATCCTTGATGTTCCCCAGCACCAGACGTACATTAAAGTACATCTGGTGAAGGATTAACATGAAAGACTGAGGCGTACAGATGAAGGACGGACGTCAGGAGCGACGTGACGAGCACATACCTCTCTCTGATAGTGTTCCTGCTGAATTTTGGCTCGGTGAGCGCGAGCTTCCTCCAGCATGGCGGTGAGCTGTCGCAGCTGTTGGTCGCGCTCTGACAGCGTGGCGAGCGTCTGCTGCTTCAGCTGCTCGGCTTGAGTCGTCCAGTCGACGCGCTCCAGCCTATGATTTGTATAAAACAACAAATCTGATAAATCAAAATGCTGGTTTGCTGACGTTGACTGAATGCCTGGCCCGTGTCTCACCGCAGTGTCTCCGTTTCCTGCTTGCCCGTTTCCAGCACACTCTCCAGCTGCGCAATGACACCCAGCATCTCCTCGTTCTTCTCCTTCTCCTCAAACAGCTCCTGGCTGACTTTGATCAGCTCTCCTGCTCCGAGTCGAGTCAGCTCCCGTTTCTGCTTGTTGAGCTCAGACGTCTGAGTTTGAAGCTGCTCCAGCTGCACACGAGCGAGGGAAACACAGGTGAATATGTTGGAACAGATGTTCATGAAGATCCTAAAAGCTAAAACATGGATTATCAGTCACTCACCAGTCTCTCCCGGTCATTTTGAAGGGCCTGCAGAGCGTTCTTTAGGCCCCACACTTCCCCTGTGGAGCCTCCAGGGCTGCTGGGAGCTGTGTGGCCACCTGCCTTGCTCATCTCCTCAAGTTTCCGGCTTAGTTCCTGGACCTTGTTCAGTGCCTGGTCCCTGCTGTCCTGTAGTGAGGCCATGGATTTAGCGAATGACTGGTTCTCTGCTCTCAGCTGCGTCACCGCCTCTTTCTCTCCGAGCAGCTGCTGCTCGATGACCAGCAGGTCTCGGGCCAGCTCGGCCACCCTTTCCTGAGCGCTCTCTGACTCTGTACGCATCACGCCTCCTTCCCATCGCAGTTCAGCTAGCTCTTGGTTCCTGTTTTCCTGCCCTTGTCGCTCCCTCGACAGGGTCTCCTCTAAGTCCTGCACTTGTTCTCTTGCTGCGTGCAGCTGCTCTCTCAGCTTCTCAACCTCTGCACCAGGAGCATCAGAAGCCTGTGATGCAGCGGCCTGACTGAGACTCTCCACCTCCACCTTTGACACGGCGTCTTCTTCTGCCTCTCTGGCTCTGCGGACACTCTTTAACTGACTTTCCAGTTCCTCGCGCTCCTTCTCCAGCGCTGTGATTCTCGCTCTCTGTGCTGCCAGGAGTTGTTTGTGCTGGGAGTCCTTCATGCTGAGGACCTGGTTAAGTTCGTCTCGATAGCCGTGCAGCTCCGCAGACAGCTTGGCCTTCTCGGCGTACAGGTCGTCTCTCTGGACCAGCAGAGAGCGCAGTTCTTCCTTCAGGCTGTTGTTCTCCCCGGCTGCTTCTTGGATCAGACCGTCTTTCTCCATCATGACCTGGAAACATAAAAAATATTATTTTGGACATTTACAAAACAAGAAAACAACAGACAGCAATGTTAGTGCTGATGTTACCTGCAGGTGTTTCTCCTCCAGCTGTTTGTATATGTTCAGGACTCGGTCTCTATCGTCCTGTAAGGAGCCCATGGCCTTAGTGAACGAGTCCAGTCGAACTTTTCTGTTGTTGCTCTCTTCCTCGGCCTTCCGCAGTCTTTCCTCCAGGTCTCGCACCTCTTCCCTTCTCTGCTCCAGCTCCTTCTCAGCTTCCTGTGCACGACTGTCGGCCTCCTTTCTGGCTTCGTCAGCAGCCTGAGACACAAGCAAATATGAACAGTGGGACATTTGTGAAGAACATTTCAAACATAAATGAGAAGGAAAAGCCTGAACCTGTGCAACAGCATGCTCCTTCTCTCCCAGCATTTCCACTTCTCTCCTCTCCTTCTCATTTAACTCTGTCTGCAGACTCTCAGTCAAGGCCTTAGAAGACCTCAGGTCTGTCTCTAGCTGCTCCACGTTCAGACACAGCCTCCTCTCGTCTGCCTCCCTCTCCTTCAGCTCAGTCCTGGTCTGGTCGACTTCTCCCTGCAGCCGACCGACAGCCTCGTCCAGAGCCTGGACTCTGTGACGAACGCCCTCCAGCTCTTCTGTAAGTGCACGGACTTCCTTCTGAGCAGACTTCAGCTCAGATAGTGTTTCTTGGTGCAGGGTTCTCTCCTCCTCAAGGACAGCTTCGATCTCTGTGACTTCCTTTTCCTGTTTCTCCAGTTTCAGCTGACATTCTTCACCTGCTTTCTCCAGTCTGAAAAAACAACAACAACAATAGTGTGAATTTTGAGAAACTTATTTTAAAACAAGGAAATAGTGGGATCTGTTTGTACCTGTCCACAGAGAGCTGAAGTTCCCCTTTCAGTGCGGTTTCTTTCTGAAGACGTTCTGCCAGGTCCCTCGCCCGTGTCTCAGCCTCCCTGACTTCAGCCTCCTTGGCCTGCAGAGCATCATTAAAACGAGTTTCCCACTGCCGAGTCTCGTCCAGAACTCTGTCCCGATCGTCTTGCAGCGAGGACATGCATCGAGAGAACGCAGCTAACCGAGCCAAAGACTCATCTAGACGGGCTTGCATTTCCTGGGCGTGTCTTTCGGCACCTTCTGCCATCTCTCTGGCCTCCACAGTTGCCTCCACTTCCCTTTCCCGCTCCCTGTAGGCCTCCTCCAGTCTCAGGTCCATCTCCTTCAGTTCAGCTCCCAGCCTGAACCTGACAGAGTCCAGCGTTTGCTCTGCTTCAGCTTTAATCAAAGCCACTTTCTGCTGAGAGCTCTGTTCCAAAGTTGCTTTCTCAGCTAAGGCCTCGCTCAGTTGTTTTTGGACCTCATCTAGTTTAGCTTTACAGTTTGTCAGTTCAGCCTCAATCGTCTTCATGTCGTCTTGGGTTGAGGAAGATTCCAGCTGAGATTGCTTTAACTTGCTAATGAGCTCATCGTGACCAAGCTGCAGTGACTTAACTTCCTTGCCCAGTTCGCTGATCCTCTCCTGGTACTGGATGCTGTCCTTCTGCAGCTGTCGCACCTCCAGCTGCTTCTCCCTCAGCAGCTCTTCCAGCTGACGAGCTCTGCTCTGGCTTCCTTCTCTGACCCTTTGAGCAGACCTCAGCTGCTGCTCCAGCTCCCTCTGTTTCCCAGACTCAGCCTCTGCCTCGGCTCTCTCCCTCTGGGCCTGCCTCATGTCTTCTTCCAGCCTGGATGCTCGGTCCCGCTCGCTCTGAGCCTCGGCTTCAAGTTCAGCTCGTTCCCTCTCCAACGTCTCCACCTGCCGCTGGATTCCAGCCAGGTGTTCCCGGTTGTCTGCTGCCTCTTGCTGATAACCGGCAATGCTCCCATTGAGTTGAGCCAACTGGTTCATGAGACGCTCCTCCAGGTTATCCTTCTCAGTTTCAAGGCTTCTGAGAAGTTCTTTGACCTGAGTTTCCCTCTTTGAACCCTCTTCGATCAGACTCTTTTCTCTCTCTTTGCTCTCTTCCAGGTACCTTTCTAAAGAGGACAACAGAGTCAGCTTATCTTGACTTTCCTGAAGGTCTTGCTCAAGAGACACCAGCTTAGCTTTGAGTTCAGCCTCCCGTTCCTGCCACAGTGCCCTCTCTGTGTTAACCGCTGCCTCCATCTCTCTCATTTTGTCCTCTAATAAAGTCTGAGCACCTTCCACCAGTTCCTCTTCTTTCTCCTCCGTAGGTTGCAAATGTGTTTCTGGTGCAGACGCTGCAACTATGTGATCATCTGGAGACTCTTTTGGAGGTAAAGGCTTTTCTTTATCATCATTCTGACTCTCATTAGACTCTGGTTTGGTTGTGATTTCATCTACTGTTTGGGCCGTGACAACCTCTTCTACAACAGCTACAGAACTAAGAAGACTTGATTGGGTTTCATCGTCCTCTTTCTTTCCCATTTGGTCAATTTGTTCCCTCATTTCTTCAACCTGCTTTCCTAAAGTTTCTTTCTCTTCTGATGTAGCGTCCAGCTCATCTTTCAAATTCTGAACTTCCTCTTTGAGTCTCTCAACTTCAGCTTGCAAAGTACTGTCGTTTCCTTTCATGACAGGCTTTTCCTGCAACTCCCGCAGTCTCTCGTTCTCCTCCTCTAATTCCAGTATTTTCTGCTGCTTTGTTTTGGCAAATTTCCTCATTTTGTCTTTGACTGAATTCACCTCTTTCTGCGCCTCCTCCGTCTGCCGCTCAGCTTCTTGCTTCGCAGCCTCATGTGTCCTCACTCTGGCCCCTAACTCCTGTCTCTCCTGTCTGGCAGCTTCCAGGACTCGCCTCACTCGCTCTGCCTCGTCGCTCACGTTTTCATATGACTTGAGCAGAGTCTCGTACTCGTCCTTCATGATTTGAACCTTGCCCTCCCATTCCTTGCTGACCTTGGCGGCCTCTTCTTTTGCAAACTCCACTTCTCTCTTACAAGCATCTTTCTCGTTCAGTACACCTTCCATGGCCAGTTTGAGACTCTCACAGGACGATCCAAGGCTTTGGTTCTCCAGCAACATCCGATCAACCTCATCAATGAGCCTTAGTCTTTCTGCTCTGAGCTTCTCCAGCTCTTCTTCTGCAGACTCGAGTTTCTGTTTCAGCTCAGCAGTGAGCTTCTCAGTTGAATCTAGTTGCTCTTTCTGGGTTTTCTTTTCTTTGTGCATCTCTTTGCGAGAGATCAGTGCAGCCTGAAGTTTTCGCTGAAGCTGCTGAATCTTCATCTCATTGTCTTTCTCTTCCTCTTGCTTCTGTGGAACCTCAACCTCTAATTTCTGGGTTTTCTCCTGCTCGACCTTTACTTCATCCTGTAAAGAGGCTATTAGTTGATCCTTCTGAGAGACTGTGTCTTGCATTGAGTGTATGAGGGAGTTCTGCTCACTGAGTTGCTGACTGAGCTCCATTATCTCCTGGTTTTTCTTGTCGAGAAACTGCTTGAAATCTTCCACTTCACCCTGAAGTGCTGCAACAGAAGATGCAGAATCTGCAGATGCCGCAGACGCTGCTTTGTTCGCAGCATCCATCTCTGCTTTTAGGGTTTCTGCATGAGACTCAGCTTGACGATACTTTTCTCTGAGATCTGCAATTTCCTCTGAGAGTGCGCTGATTTGTTTTTCTTTCTCTCGTAGTGCTTGTAGCTCCAGGCTCAAATCCAGTAACTCCGCCTCTTTCAGTGACAGACTGGCCTGCGTTTCTTGAAGCTGCTTCTCCAGCTCGGCGTTGGCCAACCGCACAGTGTGGATCTCTTCCCCAAGAGCTTTCAGAGATTCTGACAGCTCTGCAGGAGGCTGAAGTGGTTTACTCGTTTGTGGTTGTGATGAATCTGGTTCAGATGTGGCAAAGTCCACCCAGTCCTCCTGGATCCAGTCACCAGCTGGTTGCTTCTCCATAGTTTGGGACAGCTGCTGTGTCTGTTGTTGGGACATATCCTCTGTTTCATGGCTCACCTTTTCTTCTATTTCACTGAGTTTAGTAAGAAGGCCGTCTCTTTCTCCGCTCTGCACCTCGAAGCGCTCCATCAGTTCACTGTATTCTTCCTTCTGCTGCTTCAGTTGCTCGCGGTGGTGTCTGTCTTTCTCCTTTGCTTTGCGGATAGTCTCTTTGCGAGATTCTTGAGCGTCCTGAACCTTCTTCTGAAGTGTCTCGCACTCTGCTTTCAGAGTGGCCACTTGGGTTTGTAACACAGTTATCTCAGAGGTGATGTCTGAAGCCTGTTGAGCATTTTCGGCTTCTTCACTTAGCTTTCTATTCAGGGCAACCATCTCAGCAATGACTTGTTCTTGTTGGCCAACTTTCTGCTCGAGAACTTCAACTGTATACCCTTTGGATCTTAAAGCGTCCTCAAGATCTAGGAGTTTAGCCTTCATTTCTTGAATATCATGTCCTCTAGTTTCTTCTTCTTCTTCTTCTTCTGTGACAACTGCAGGAATATCTACCATGGTTAATTCTTCTTGCTCTTTCCTATTTTTTGCTTCTGCCTCAAAGTCCCTGACCTTCTTCATGAGCTCTTTCCGTTGCACAAGTGCAGCCTGCAGCTTCTTCTTCATGTGTGTTAGTTGAGTTTCCAACTCTTCTTTCTGCTTTCGTAAACTTGCAAGTTCATCATCACCGTGAGAAGTGGAGTCTTCACAGCTCAGCGGTTGTTTCTCTTCTCTCACTTTCTCAAGATCCACAATCTGCTCTTTCAGTTTATTGACTTCACAGTCTATGTGGAATTTCTCTTCTTCTACCTGGAGGAGTTTAGCAGACATACTGTCATTAAGCTCCATCATCTCTTGCTCTTTCTGACTGAGACGCAGCTGTAAGTCGCCAATCTCTGTGTCCTTCAGTGACAAAGATTCATTGTTGAGATCTGAAGTCTGGGAAGATTCCAACATGCTGGTTTCCATATCTTGCAGCCTCCTTTCAAGCTCCGAGGTGAAGAGTTCTCTGTCCTCCAGCTGAGCACTCAGCATCCGGACCTGTCCCTCCTGCTCAGACAGAGCTTGGAGGGTTGTTTCCAAGTCGCTCTGAAGGCTCTGGATCTTCTCCTCCTTGGCTTTTCTTTCAGTGCTCAAAATGTCTATCTGTTCTTCTAGAAGCTGTATTTCTGTAAAATGCTTCTCCACTAATAAGCCGCTTTGCTGGGAGACACCGCTCAACTCAGATTTGGCTAACTGAAGCTCCTCTGCAAAGTTATTGGCCTGAGACTCTGCCTCTTGTTTAGCAGCAGAAAGCAGCTGAGTTTCTTCCTCCAGGTTCTGGATTTTCTCCTGTGACTCTGCAGCTGCCTCTTTCAACATCTGCAGCTCAGCCAGAAGTTCACTGTACCTCTTCTGGAGCTCCTCAGCCAAAGCTTGAGCAAAGACCTGGCCAGAGGACACACCAGCATCCGCCGAAGACGAACTCTGCTGAGTAACATGGACCTGAACAGTCTCTCGAATGATGACAGAGGAGGACTCGACTTGAACCGTGGAGGTTTCTTGCTCCATGCTTGTCGTCTCCCACGACTGCAGCTGCATTTGTGTGAAATCCTGCATGGAGGGCCACTCCTGGCCTCCATCTTGATTTACGGCTTCCAGGAGTGTCCAGCTGCTGTGTGCCACCTCCGAATCACAGCTGGTGACCATCTCATCTGAAGACGTCGCTTTGGATTCTTCCGGTGACTCAGACTGGTGTCCAATAAGCTCCGGGCTGCTGTCATTATCAGCCGAGACGGAAAGAACAGACGTGTCCTCGGCTACTAAAGTGGTGTCTTCTTCTTGTGTGTCCTCATTAAGACCAGGGAGAGCAGCAGAACTGTCATCCTGATTCTGGTCTGAAGTCTGATCATGTGTTTCACTTGACGAAACCTCACTGGAGCTTTGGTCTTTAGCCAGCCTCAGGGATTCTCGCAAGGCAACAAGCTTGTTATCTTTTATTAAAAGCTGCTGCTCCAGTGCCAGTATTTGGGCTGTGAAAAACACAAGAAAATAACAGCTTTTTACAATAAAACTATTCTCTAAACATATTCTACTATAAACAGTTGTAAATCTGAATTAACTTACAAGTAAAAATATTACATTTCTTGATTTTCTTCTTTATGTCTAAATAAAATAACTCTTCAAAAAAGCTTAAAATAAAAATACAAATGGCTATAAAGAATAAATGTTTGCATGAAGTGTAAAAGAAGTAGCATAAAGTAGAATTTAACACAATCACTTACAGCAAGTCATTTAAAATGATGGATTCTATTTCTTATTTTTACACAAAAGACCCTCGTATGTGATATCTCCATTGTTTTTTATATACAGCATAGAGTGGATTTTTGTACCTTTTTGGGCTTCAGAGGAATCCTGTGGCAGTGGTCCAGTATCTTCGTCTCTGTCAGACAACTGAAGGAAAGAAACCAAACTGTGAATCAAGGTAGGACTTTGCTTATTTGCTCGTCTATAAAATCACCAGAAATAAAGCTGAGACTTAATTTTGTGATAATCGAGAGATGAATTCTAAATAAGAAGAAGGACAACCTTAGTTATGCAGCCTCTGTGACGACTGCTTTGACTTAAATCTCTATCAGCAGTCTTTAAGGCTGTAGTCACAGGTGTGGTAATCTTATCAAGTCCACACGCACAGCTGCTGATGGGATGTCACCAAACAGCTATAATAATAATACTAAAGCAGATAACGAATCCAGGTGTGAACGTGGTGATGACACTGACCGTGACGATCTGCTGCTCCAGCTGCTGTAACCTGGCCGTGGTCTCCTCCTGTTCTGTGCTTTTTCTATTAAGTTGTTCTGAAAATCAGTTGATCACATGAAAAACATCATTACTTTACTGAGATGTGATTGGTGCGATAAATCACACACACACACACACACAGACACAGAGATAGATGCTCTTACCCTGAAGGGTTTCCATGGTGTGGGTGAGAGATACACAATGTTCTTCACTCTCACTGTGTTTCTCTTTCAGCCTGATCAGCTCGCTGTCAATCGACCGCACGGCGTCCAGAAGCAGAGAAAAGTTGTCAGGGACCAGGTTTTCGTCTTCTGCTGGTTCACCAGCTACTGCGAGCGCTCGTAAATGTCTCCAAAGCTCCACAAAGATCTCATCCTTCTTCTGAGCATCTTCCTGCTTCTCTTTAAGTGAAGCCAGCTCTCTTTCTAGTTGATCTACGTCTGACTTCTCCCTCTCTAAGGCGTCCTGGCTGGTATGAACGGCCGTCTCTCTCAAAGATGCAAGTTCGCTTTCGAGCCGAGATATTTCCGCGGCGTCTCTCTCTGAAGCTTCGTGGCTCCCTTGGACAGATGTGAGCTCAGCCTCTTTCATCAGAGCCAGTTCTCTCTCCAGTCTGGTAACTTCCATCCTCTCGTTCTCCAGAGTCTCCTGACTAACACGCTCTGCTTCTCTCAGGGACACTAACTCGCTCTGCTGCCTCACCACCTCCGCTCTCTCTTTTTCCAGAGCCTCCTGACCAACACACTCTGCTTCTCTCAGAGAGACTAACTCACTCTCCTGCCTCACCACCTCCGCTCTCTCGTTCTCCAGAGCCTCTCTCAGAGAGACTAACTCGCTCTCCTGCCTCACCACCTCCGCTCTCTCGTTCTCCAGAGCTTCTCTCAGAGAGACTAACTCGCTCTCCTGCCTCACCACCTCCGCTCTCTCGTTCTCCAGAGCCTCTCTCAGAGAGACTAACTCGCTCTCCTGCCTCACCACCTCCGCTCTCTCTTTTTCTAGAGCCTCCAGACTAACACGCTCTGCCTCTCTCAGGGACAGTAACTCGCTCTCCTGCCTCACTACCTCCGCTCTCTCTTCTTCCAGAGCCTCCAGGGTTGTTCGCAGGGCTGCGAGTTCGACGTCTGCCCTGCTGGCCTGTTGGGCCCACTGCTGCCGCTCCTCCTCCCTCAGCTTCACAGCCTCGGCCAGCTCTTGCTCCATCTGCCGGAACTGAGCAGTCAAGATCTGAGCAGCGAGAGGGTGAGGCAGAAAGAAAAGACACATGAGCAGGTGTTGAGTATGTTTATATTGGTATCTCACCAATATAAACAACACATATTAATGGCGTGTCATCACCGTTTGAGGTGTGTCAAAGTGTCGGTAAATATCTGGCAGCATAGCAGGAAGTGTACCTGTTTTTGCTGATCCGCGCTGCTCACTTCTTGCTGCAGAACTTCCACCACCTGAGCACGGGACCTGAGAGCCTCCTCAAGCTCTTCACAGCGTCTCTGAACTGTGTGAAGAGTCTGGAGAAAGGAAAACGACAACGAAACCACACGGGGAGAATTAAAATACCATGGAAGTAGAGTATATCTCTCCAACTGCTTGACGACTTTAGCCTGTTTCGCTCTCAATCCAGTCTAATTAACACCTCACCCTTCCCTTCCAAGTGTGGCGTAGAACCAATGTAGCCTTCAGTTAGCATCAACACTCAAAACATCTTATTAAAAACACCAAAAAATGATTTGTTTTGTCTTGATGAAAACTGTTATTTTGTTATTTTTGGCCAAATGAATAATAAATTGTTCTAGTTAATAAGAGGCTTATAAATATATTGTAATCGATAGAATAGAGACTTAGAGTTTGTGAGAAAAAGAAGTAAAATAATCACAAAAGGTTGAATGAATCTAAAATAAATGATTAAAACTCAAATGAACACACAGCCGTGTACCTGCTCAAGTTCGCCATCTTCCTGCGACTGAGTTGTGACCTTCATCAGCTCTTCTTCATGTTTCTGAATCTGCTCCTGGAAGCGCACGTCCTTCTCAAACACCACGGCCTGAAGCTTCTGCAGCTGCAAACACAAACACAACAAATCGTCCAGATAGAACTTTTCTCAGGACATTTTGAGTGGTTCTGCCTTCACTGTGTCACCTGTTCAGCGTGAGCAGATTCCTTCTGGTGCAGAAGCTGTTGCAGGGTCTGAAGTTGTTGTTGAAGCTCCCTGCTGTTGGCCTCCTCCTCGCTCAGCTTGCGCTTCAGTTCCTGGAGCTCCTCCTCGACTGCAGCTCCAGCTCCTGTGAAAGAAGTGTCTGGGCTCTGCTGCAGACAAACAGATGCTCATGTCAGATAAAACCTGGGAAAAAGTCCTTAGTCTGTGGTATTTTCATCTGTATCAGATCTTTTTTGTAAGTGGAGGAAAGCGTGTGTTAATTCTGCAGACAAAACTCAGACTTGTTTGTGCTTCAGACTCACCGTCACCGTGTCTCCTCCTGATCCTTTCAAACCAGCTATCTGTTTGTTGAGAGATGCCATCTTAGCTTTGGCCTGTAGTTTAAGTTTGGTGAACCGAGCCTCGGCTTCTTCCTTTTCACTCTGTGTAATCAAAACAACAGCTCTGTCATAAAACCACGCTGAAGTCAAGAGTAAACTGTGACACTCAAACACAGAGAGGATTATTCACATTGAGCTGAGCATCTTTGTTGGACAACTCCGTGTCCTTTTGAACAAGCAGCGTGTCCTTGTCCCGGATGAGCTCCTTCAGCTGCACAACCAGTTGTTCCAGGTGAGCCAGCCTCTCCATGGCCTCCTCAGGTACATCTGTCTCTGCTGCAGCCTGACCCTCGTCATCAGGGAGCTGAGGGACCAGCATTTCCTGTACGAGGACAGAAATCAAGGAGCATTCATTGGAAACTTGAAAACTTTTTTTATGTCTACGAAACACGGTGGTAATGGCTACGATGTTTTTTAGTAAGAGTCTAACAATTTTACTGAATCTCAACTTAACTCTTGCTCTGAATTCTCATGAGACTAAAGGTCCACATTTCCCAGAACTCCTGTTTACAGTCTCAGTTCCTTGCTTTGTTTCCTTGTATCGTAAAAAGTTCTTAACTTCATTTAGACTAAATTAAGATTAAATAAACACCATTTACACAACATTTAGTTCTCCACTTTACTCCTGGAGGCTGAACTGGAGAAATGATAATGAGTGGATCTTCAGGAGCAGAAGCAACAGTGAATGAGTTCAGTGGCCTAAACTACAAACCTGTGTACACTGTGGTGTTATTGCTGTGAAAATACTGAAGATTTCAGATTGTTTGTAGCTAATTTAATTTTATAAATGTGTTATTATTTGGGAAATACAGACACCGTGCATCATAGACTGCAGTCCAGCAGTGTTATAGAAACACTGACGTTTAAACACTAAATGAGTCCAATGCATTTATTCCTAATCAGAATTGTTGTCACCTTGACTATTATAGTGCTACTTTCCCTTTTGAGGTGTAACAGGTTAATGTTCCCACACATTCAATTTCACAATCCCTCTGGGGGATTAGTGTCCAGTTACCATGGCGAACACCGGTTCTGCTACAGAGGCAGGGAAGCGATGGAAGAATTAACAATAATTTACACGCTATCATGGGCCATGGGAGTAAGGTGGATGGTTTCCGTGCTTCTGTCTCACCTGTGGGTCTCCATCTGCGCCCTCCTCTCCAGAGAGCTCCTGGAGGACTGTGGCCAGACGGCTTAACATAAAGATGGCACTGTAGGTCAGGACAAAACAAACAAGTTTGACGTGTCAGACACACCACTCCTTTACTGCACAAGCCTTATTTTGTTTGACATACAAATAGCGGACATTTAAACCTCCATTTTATTCAATCGACGTCCAGCCTCAGAATCAGTTTAGCTGCAGGTATAAATTCAGTGATTGAATGCAGCATAAATGCAACCTGCAGGTAAACCAATCTTCATGTTGTCTAACAGAGGATATGTACACGTGACCTTTACCACGTCTTTGATCATATGACGCTGATGCTCAATGACACACCTTCAGATGGTATTACACACACAAGCCCGAGTATGTTTATTTTACTTTTGTTTGCATATGAAGGCAGTGACTGGGTACATTCATGAACTTATTAAAATATAGAATCATTAGCGCCTTTGGAAAAAACAAGGTTTTGCAAGCTGTGAGAATTTAACTTTCTATGAGATAAAATATATATTTTATTTCAATTGTTAAACCAACAATCACAAAAAATAAGGAAATTTGATGATCTACAAAACCATTTATGTAGGTGAACTACATGAGCTGAGAAAAATTGTGTCATGATGAGCCCTGAAAATATGAAGAAAAAAGAGTTTTCTAGTGGGTTGTTCTAGTGCAACGTGTATCATCTCCATGTTTCACTTTTTGTGTCGTGTCCAAAGCAACACATTGTCAGACGCCCCCCTAATCTCCCCTCTGCGAGCCCGGACCGAACGTTGCCGAACGCTTCCGAACCCACAGTACACAGAACCACTGCGGCTGCGTCACTCTTTTTCTGGGCAGCAAAGATAAAACCTAGCGACGGCGAAAATGGACGCTAAACTTTGGCAGTGTGTGGACACTGGCGCACATACCTGAAGATGAGGAAGCGCTGGCGCAAACAGGATTCCTGTTAAACACGTCCGCTGTTATTTCGGAGCGCACTTTCCACGACACAGTCGAGTTAGCTTTGCTAAGCTAGCAGCGATAACTGTTAAATCAGAACGGCTGTTTTTAAAGCTTTTCCGCTGGATTTGAATGTTCACTGCGTGACAGCGGTGACGTGAAAGTCAACCACGCGTGTGTTTACGAACGAAAGGACTTTTGACTCACCTGTGCGCGTGCTCTCCACGTTAAAGTATGTGTTTTTTATTTGTGAAATCTGCTCGGATGGGTTTCGGAGCATAGCCACATCACCAAACATTCCCGGAAACAGAGCTTCCTCGGCGCTGATTGGACAGTCTGGATCTGCGCATGTAAGGGACTGTCTGCAAATTTCAGGACATCTTCTCCGTTCCAGGGAGCGTCTGCGTACATAAATATTATATGCATTAAAACAGAGATGAACGTACACAAAACTGGACTCGTTGGCATCAGTGACAACACAGTGACTGTGACTTTAAGGGACTGTCTGCACATTTCAAGATATCTTCTCTGATCCAGGGAGCGTCTGCGTAAATATATGCATTAAAAATACATGAACATACACAAAACTGGACTCGTTGGCATCCGTGACAACACAGTGCCTGTGACTGTAAGGGACTGTCTGCAAATTTAAAAGTCTACTT